>NW_006399844.1:6964721-6986416 GCF_000299155.1 Elephantulus edwardii | reverse complement strand
CAGAGCATCTGGTGGATTCGAACCGTGCGCCTCTGGGATTGCAGTGCAGCTTCTTGCCACTAGGCCACCAGAACTCCCCTAACAATTTCTATATTTTTTAAAAATTTGTCATAATATTACTTACTGGTCTAATTTTGAGGATTTTTCTTTTCTAGAAAGAAATATTGTTGAAATATAATCCAAACTGAAGGCTATCTAGTCTTTGAGCTTTAGGCACAGGCTGTCTTTATTCTTGTCTTCAGCCTTCAACATCTTATTTGATATTTACCTATGTTGCTGCGTGTAAGAGTAGATATTCTCATTTTATTTAAATTAACACTTTCTTTTGCATAGGAAGCTCTGGTGACTGAGTCGTAGTAAGCAGTTGTGCTTCCAACTACTGGTAGATCTACCGGTGGCCCCACAGGAGAAAGATGAGCCTTCTCCTCCTGTGTGCTTTATTGCCTTTGAAAACCACTGGAGAGTCAGCCATGGGTTGTCTGACCTGATATTAAACAATAGCAACAATATTCCATTGCATTGAAGAATCACAATTTGTTCATCCTTTCACCAGTTGATGAATATTGGGATTTATTATGGATCAAATTATGTGCCCCAAAATGTATGTTGTAAATTCTAACCTCTGGGGTGGGCAGGGAGAAAAGTGCGGCAATGAACGAATGGAAATTCAAAGCCTCTGTAACTGCTTATTAAAATTAACAATAAAAAAAGTGGAAAAAAATTTCTAACCTCTATGCCTATGATTTTAATCTTATTCAGGAATAGAATGTCGTTGTTATGTTAATGAGGCATTATTAGTGTTGAATGTATCTTGAGTCAATTTTTTTGAGAGAGGAAAAGATTTTAAACAAGCAAGTAAGAGAAACAAATATGGGATCATATAGATATATATTGGAAGCAGGAGTCGCATCCACTTCCTAAACAACATGCCTCTGGAAACGCTATGAACTTAGATAAATGTCGATAGTTGTAGATGAGCTTCAGGCCTGTTCTTCATAGGGTCGCTCTGAGTTGTGCTCAACTTGAAGGTGATCAAAAACAACAACAACAACAACAACAACAACATAGATATCAAGATTTACAGATCTTTAATTTTTTTTTTTAAAGATACATGGTAATCTCCAAAGATCTAGGAAATGGAAATGGAAGAAAATACAACCTACCTCCCTTTAGGGCCAACCAAAAGAGAAATGCTTGGCCTAGACCAGGTATCTTCCTGAGCTTCCCTTTGAAATCCTCTGTGCAGCTCTTTCACCTCAGCACTCCTCCTTATTTTGGCCTCTTTTCATTTCAATGCATGTTTTGGAGTCTCTTCTGGGATCCATTTTGATGGATGGATGGTGAAGAGATTGAGACTGTACACAGTTTTAGTTTGCTTGGCTCCATAGTCAACAGTCTTGGCACCAGCAGCCAGGAAATTAAAAGGTGCATTGTCATGGGAAAGTCTGCTGTTAGGGACCTCTCCAAAGTGCTGAAGAGCAATGGTATCTCTTTGGAGACTAAGGTGCGTCTGATACAGGCCATGGTCTTTGCAATCACCTGTTATGCATCAGAGAGTTGGACAATGACCAAGGAGGATAGAAGGAGAATTGATGCCTTTGAGCTGTGGTGCTGGAGAAGAGTATTGAGAATACCATGGACTGCTAGGAAAACAAACAGATTTGTCCTGGAAAGGGTTAAACCGGGTGGCTCCTTGGAGGCAAGGATTCTGAGGCTTCATCTGACATACTTTGGACATGTTGTGAGGAGAGACGGGTCCTTAGAGAGGGACATCATGCTTGGGAGGGTGGAGGGACGGCGCAGGAGAGGAAGGCCCTCTATGAGGTGGATTGATTCAGTGACTGGGATAATTGGGATGGGAGTGTCAGAGACAGTGCGATTGGCACAGGACAGAGCGGAGTTTAGGGCTGTTGTACATAGGGTCGCTATGAGTCGCAGGCGACTCAACGGCACATAACAGCAACAACAACAACAATCTTGTCTTCGTAATGACTTTGCTTTCTTTATGAGGTCCTTGATTATGATCCCACAACTTGTCTGGTCTTCAGTAATTAGTATTCAATGCATCAAATCTGTTCTTGAGCTAGTCATTAAATTCAGGTGAGATAACTCAGGGTCTCTTGCGGACTTGTTTTCATTTTCTTCAACTTCAACTTGTGCATAAGTAATCTATGATCTGTTCCACAGTCAGCTCCTGCTAATTTGACTGCTGATACTGAGCTACTCTATTGACTCTTTTCAAAGATGTAGTCAATCTGACTTCTGTGTAGTTCATCAGGTGAGATCCATGTGTATAATCATTATTTTGTTTTGGAAAAATATATTTACTATGAATAAGTCATTGTACAAAATTCTATCATTTGTGCTCCAGTCTCATTTCTGTCAAACACATTTTTTTCCAGTCACTAATTATCAAAAAAGCATCTTGATTGCACATTTGATCAATTTCAGGCTGCAAAAGTTGGTTGAAAGCAAACCAATATAAAATACAAATAAATTAAAAAACAAAACAAAAAGTTGGTTGAAATCTTTGCTTTGTGCACATATTTGACTAATAGTTGTATGTTTTTTGAGAGTGGATAGTACCCCATCATTCACATCACTGGACTTCAGGACAGATTATGAAATTTTTTTTTAGTTATGAATACACCACCATTCTTTTTCAATTTATTGTTCCAGGTACAATGGATCATATGGGCATGCGACTCAAAATAGCCAGTCCATCTTAATTCACTAAGACCAAAAAGGAATTGATTCCTGTGAGTTATGGGGTTGCTTACGAATATTAACTAAACTGTGGACTGCCAAAAGAACAAGTAAATCTGTCTAGGAGAAAGGATTGCCAGGATGCTTCTTGGAGGTAAAGATGACAAGATGTCATCTTATATACTCTGGCCATGTTATCAGGATACATCAGTCACTGGAGAAATAGATGATCTCTGGTAAAGCAGAGGGTCAGTGAAAACTAGGAAAACTCTCAAATAGATTGACAAAGTAGTTACAACAAGGGGTTTAAGCCCAGCAGTGTTTGAGAGGATAGCACAGGACTGGGGAGAATATAGGGACGGCGAACTCTGGCTGCTTGGTAAGGAGTTGCACTGCCAACTCAAAGGTTTGAATCCTTGAGCTGCTTCACTTAGATGGGCAATCTCCTTCTAAGTGGTTTATAGTCTTTGAAAATCCACTAGAGTATCATTTATGAGTTGGTTCTGACTTTACAACACGTAACAACAGCAATAACATACACGGACTTGCTATGAGTTAGAAACAAATCAATGACCCCTAACAACAACATAAGTACATGTTTAAGCTTATGAGAAATAGTCAAACTGTTTTCCAAAGTGATTTTGTCATTCTGTATTCTCATCAGCAAGATATAAGGAGTTCCAGGTACTCTGCATCTTCACCAACACTTCATATCATGTTGTTGTTATGTGCCATCAAGTCAAATACAACTGATAGCAATTCTATGATCAAAATATATGAAGCCTGCCCTATCCAGTGTCATCCTTATCATTTCTGGTATACTCAAGCTCATTGTTACAGTCACTATGTCAATCCATCTTGTTGAGAATTTTCCTCTCTTTCACCAACCTTCCACTTTTCCAAGCATGATGTCTTTTTCCAAGGACATGCTCCTCCTAACAACATACTCAAAGTATATGAAATGAAGTTACACCACCATCCTTGCCTTCTAGAAGCACCCTTACTGCACTTTTCCCTAAGATAAACTTGTTTGCTCTTTTGGCAGTCCATAGGATATCCAATGCTCTCCTCCAACACCACAGCTCAAAGGCATTGATTCGTCTATCATCCATAGTCCTTGTCTATCATTCAGATGTATAGCAAATTGAAAAGACTGTTGCTTGGATCATGTGCACCTTAGTCTTTAAACTTATATCATTGCTTGTTAACACTTTGGAGAGGTCCTTGTCAATAGATTTTCCCAGTTGTCACATGTTTTTGATTTCTTGATTGTTGGTCCAAAGGGTGTTGATTGTGGGTCCAAGATAGATGAAATTGTTGACAATTTCAATCTTTTCTGAAATTATCATGATACTACCTATTGTTTAAGAGTTCTGGGATTCACATTCTTCTTAACGTTAACCACAGTTTATTGTGATCCTCACAGTAAAATGTGATCCCTGTAGTTAAAAAAAAAACACAACACGTACATCTTTCTGGTGTTCTCTGCTTTCAGCCAAGATCCACCTGGAATTAGCAATGACATCTCAGGTGGCACAGCCTCTTCTAAATCCAGCTTGAATTTCTGGCAGTTCCATGTCGATAAACTAAAATAATCTGCTTGGCTCCATGGTCAACACTCATGGCACCAGTAGCCAGGAAATTTAAAAAAATGTATTGTGATGGGAAAGTCAGCTGTTAGGGACCTCTCCAGGGTACTGAAGAGCAATGGTGTCACTCTGGAGACTAAGGTCTGATATAGGCTATGGTCTTTGCAATTACTTGTTATGCATCAGAGAGTTGGACAATGGCTAGGGAGGATAGAAGGAGAATTGATGCCTTTGAGCTGTGATGCTGGATAAGAGTATTGAATGCACCATGGATTGCTAAGAAAACAAACAGATTCACCCTGGAGAGGGTTAAACCAGGCTGCTCCTTGGAGACAAAGATTCTGGGGCTTCATCTGACATACTTTGGACATGCTGTAAGGAGGGACAGGTCCTTGGAGAGGGACATCATGCTTGGGAGGGTGGTGGGATGGTGCAAGAGGGGAAGACCCTCTATGAGGTGGATTGATTCAGCAACTCGGGTAATAGGGATGGGTGTGTCAGAGGCAGTGCGACTGGCACAGGATAGAGCAGGGTTTAGGGCTGTTGTACATAGGGTCACTATGAATCACAAGTGACTCAATGGCACATAACAACAACAAACAACAACAACAAGGTTTTGCTTGCATGTGATAGTAATGGTATTGTTCACAGTCTTAAATCATAAACATTCAAGGGATGTGTAAAGAGTCTTGGTTGTATAGTGTGTAACATGTCAGGCTGTTAACAAATCCAGACCAGCAGTTCCTTGGAAGAAGATGGGCAATCTCCTCAGGGATGTCAAGATTTACAGCCTTGTATGCAGGATGGCTAGAAGTCAGATTCAACTTGCTGGAAGAGGGTTAGAGGGTGTATGGTTGTATTACTTTATGTTTTTGATTTGTAGTCCCCTGATGACTAAAGATGGTTGGCTTATTTTAATTATCCATTTATATATCTTCTTTTTATAAATTTTTCATTCAAATATTTTACTTACTTTTAAAATTGAGTATGGATGCAATTCTTTAAATGACATTTAACAAGGTAAATATGTATTTACTACATATTCTGCATGCAAATTCTTTGTCAGGTACATGTGTTGTACATATGTTTTTCAGTCTTGTAATTTTTTAACAATATTTTTTTAAAAGTAGTACTTTAAAATTTTTCCCAACTCTTATCAGTTTTCCTGTTTTTTTAGTATTGCCTTGTGTCTTGTCTTAGTTTTTTCATTTAGGTTTATGGTTCATTTTTGTATATTGATTAAAATAAGGGTCATGGTTCTATTTTTTCCCCTTCTACTTCCTGTTGAGCCCAGTATAAGTTTTGAAAGGTTATCTTTTCTCCATTGAATTATCTTAGCACTTTTATTGAAAAATCATTTGACTGATTATGTGTATATCTATTTCTGGGCATACTCTATACTGTTCCATTGAACTATACATTTGTTCTTATGCCAATACTACATTGTCTTGATTAGAATAGCTCTAAATTAAGTATGTCTTAAAATTAGATAGCTTAAGTGCAACTTTGTTCTTTTTTTAAAATGGTTTTAATTAGTTTGGACTGTCTGCATTTATGCCTTCAATTTACTAGCCATCTCTCTCGAAAGGTTAGCCTCAGAGATTTTCATTTATACTTCATTGAATCTACGGGTCAATTGAGAAGATCTGATCTCTTAACAATAGTACAAGGAAAGTTTTCACCCTTTAGAACAATCAAGCACTTAAGGTCAAAACATCATTTATCCAAAGCTTAGGAAACAGGAGGGGATTGGATTGAGGGATTAATGAAAATAAGAATCACAGGAACACATTGCATTTTTAGTATTGTCATTAATATTATAAGATAAAATGTGCATGAAGGGTTGACTGAGAAACTAATTTGCATTGGAAATTTTCAATTAAATAAATAATAAATTTAGTCCTCTAACCTATGAGCATGATATTCTCTTCCTTAAGATTTTCTTTAATTTTTCCCAGCAAAGTTTTGTACTTTTTATGTACAGTTCTTAAACATAATATGTAAAATTTACTATAAGTATTTTAAATGGCATTTAAAAAGATTTTATTTCCTTAGAGCTTATTGCTATTATATGGAAATACAATCAGCTTTAAAATTTATGCTGTATTCTATTTAGTTTGTTAAATTTCATTTACTACTTCAAGTACCTTTTTTCTATATTCCTCAGGATTCTCTAATTTTATTAACTTGTAAGTTTAAAAGTTGTATTTTCTTTCCCATCTTTAGGTCTTCTATTTATTCTTCTTTCTCTATTGTACTGGCTAGGCTCTCAAATATTTTGCTGATAAAATGATGAGAATCATAGAATCTTTTGTTCTTGTTCTCATTCTCAACTTTAGCAGTCTTCTAGCAGTCTGTCTTTAAGCATCAAGTATGATGCTGTTGGTAGGCTTTTTGCTAGATGCTTTTCATCAGGTTCAAGGAATTGCTGTCTAATTTAATCCATAAACTTTTTTAGATCCACATATTTATGTTTCACAATGTTTAAAGATGTCAGATACAATTGTAGGTCTCAGTTCTGTTTTGTCTAGTAATATATAACTTTGGAAATCTGATAGAGGGTCATCTCTGACTCAGAACCAACTTGACAGAAATGAGTTAGAGGGGTTTTCATTTATTTTGATGGTTTAAATGTTTGCTTTGCTTTGCTGGTTTAGATGTTTGTATGTTTTAATGGTTTTAACCTCATATGGACTTGACCTCTGCTTTCCAGTTGTGTGACCTTACTCAAGTTCTTTATCTTCTATGAACTTCAATTTCCTTGCTTTCAAAATAAGGATAACTATTTTTCAAATTGGTTGTAAAAAGGATTGGATTTGCTCCTTTGGATCTAATACATGGTAGACACACTTGAAATGTCATTATCTTCTCTCCATCTCCTACACTTTCTAATAATGTGCTTTTGACCTCATAATGACGTTTATAGCGTCTGCCCAAATGTTCACAATAGATATTCCTTTATGACTATTGATCATATAAGAAAGTCAGGATGTCTTCAATATATGACAACTTCTCCATGAGTCTAACCAGTGATACCTAATCAGGTGCTTCATGCTGACTGCAATTATTCCCAGACTGAGGTTTCCTAGGATTAACATGTTGTCCCAATCACTACAAAAACAAATGTACTGTTCCAAATGATGCCTAATTATATCACGTTCCTGCTTTTAATAGTCTATCCAGAGAGAATGATTCACAAGTCTTGGCTCCAACTGAGATGTACAGAAAGTCTTTCTTGTCAGTCCATGTACTTGTCTTCCTAGAACTGAAATTCTCCAGCTCTGAACACAGCAGGAGTTGAAGGTACCAGGGCAAACGGTGTAAAAGGAATGATATTGCTCAGAGAGTAGTAATTCCAAATCCCAGCCCATAGACGAGACATGTACCTGATGAAAGTCCCATCCAGACTTCTGGAGAAAAAGAAATACAAGAATGATCTGTGCTTTTTATAAAGCTAAATGTACTGTCTTCCCTACCATCTTGATGTGGAAAATATCCTTACAACAGTTGTTTTGAGATGATTATTTAATTTCAATTTGTATGCAGAACAGATCATCCGGGACACTGGCCTATAAGTGGAGGAATGTGGCATCAGGATTGGTGGAAGATCTATCAACAATCTGCGTTATGCAGGTGACACAACCCTGCTTGCTGAAACTGAGGAGGACCTGAAGTGCTTACTGCAGAAGGTCAAGGATTGCAGCCTTCAATATGGATTGAAGCTCAACATCAAGAAAGCAAAGTTTCTCACCACTGGGCCAACTAGCAGAATCATTATGGATGGTGAAGAGATTGAGATAGTTAGCAGTTTTAGTTTACTTGGCTTCACAGTCAACACTCTTGGTACCAGCAGCCAGGAAATCAAGAGATGAATTGCATTGGAAAATCAGCTGTCAGGGACCTGTCAAGAGTACTGAAGAGCAACAACATCAGGCTGGAGACAAAGGTGCGCTGGATTGGGGCTATAGTCTTCACAATTGTGTGCTATGCATCGGAGAGCTGAACAGTGACTAGAGATGATAGAAAAAGAATTGATGCCTTTGAGCTCTGGTGCTGGAGAAGAGTGTTGAATATACCATGGACTGCTAGGAAAACAAACAGGTTTGTCCTGGAAAGGGTGAAGCTGGGCTGCTCCTTGGAGTCAAGGATTCTGAAGTTTCATTTTATATACTTTGGGCACATTACAAGGAGGGACCAGTCCTTGGAGAGGGACATCAAGTTTGGAAAAGTGGAGGGACAGCACAGGAGAGGAAGAACCTCAATGAGATGGACCGATTCAGTGATTGGGGTAGTGGGAGTAGGTATGTTGGAGACAATGAGGTTGGCACAGGATAGAGCAGAGTTAAGGCTCTTGTACATAGGGTCACTATGAGTCGCAATTGACTTGACGGCACATAACAGCAACAACAATCCTTATGTGGTTAAAGAATGTTAGCAAATAGGTAATAGTTTACCACATACTACCAATTAAAAAAAAACACAACAACAACGACCAACACACCTTTTTGATCCAGTGAAAGAGAAGACGACCTCCAATGAGATGTAATGACACAGAGACTAGAGCAATGGGCTCATGTGTGTCAGAGATGACAAGGACGGCGCAGGATAGAAAAGGCTTCAGGTCTGCTGTTCATATGGTCTCTATGAGTTGTACTCAACTCTAGGGCACCTAACAATAACAATGACTGGTCTTCAAAGCAGCAGAGTATGTTTTCCAGAGGCATAGCTTGTGCCATGGTAACATAATCTATTACATTACTGCTTTGGGCAGCTATAAACTTACTTGGTATCACTTCAGAAATTGAGCCTCCATCCTTCAACTAAAAGATATTGGCTCCTGTGACAGGGAACTGCAACAAGGGCTTGGGTGCAAAGGGTCTTTGCTGCTATACTACATTGGGGTCAGCTTCACCTGACCTGAAAAAAAAATCACAATTTTAAATTTTTTGTTTTAAGCATGGAAATGGATGACTAAGGTGAAAAAGATACAAATCTGGGTAAATACATAATAAAGAGCTCACATTAGTGTGTTAAATATTTTGAAGAATCTGAGATTTGAGGGAAGCCTGATAGGGAATGAAGACAGAAGCATAAGTGAGAAAAATCTCAGCCTACTTGGCTGAGGTTTGACCTAATAAGCTTCCCTTCCCATAGCTGCTAAGTAGAAATGACCACCTTGCCTTGCCTTTCTGGACTGTTTGCTTGAGGACTGAATGATAATGGATAGGGGAGTGCTTTTCAAACGATGGCATCCCAGGCAAATTTAAGAAATGACTCTTTTTTGCTTTGTTGACAATTGAGGAGGCAATATTTCTAGACACATGACATAGCTCTAGGCGATTTCTTTCCGAGAGGAGATGATGGAAATGTACATGGCCTGTAGGCTAAATACTGTCAGAACATGTTATCACCAAATAAATCTGAACAATCATTTTTAATGTCATCTTTCCAAACCTAGTAAGCAGGCAAAGAGACCTAGCTCTGGGTGAGATGCTGGATGCAGAGGACGGATGCAAAGTTCTCAAAAGGACAGCCAGGGGCTCTGTTGGCTTCTTGTACCTAACAGATTCTGGGTAAAGTTCTCTGACCTTATATGGGCTGCATGACATGCTGGTGTAAATTTCAGAGGAAAACTTATTTTAGCATTAGTGATATTTCAAGTGACAATTGTTTTGTCTTAAGGTCCGTGTAGTTCTTAGGGTCTGTAGTTCTTAGGGTCCCTATGAATCAATGGTCCATGTTGTCAGAATGTATTTCAATCACAGTTTAATAACAGTTGTCATTGAATAACTGAATCGTCATTGTTGAGTGTTAACTTTGATGATTTGTCTTTTAACTTCCACCAGTTCAACAATTTCTGCGTGTACAATCCAGTGATATTAATCACATTTATCAAGTTGTACAACCATTCATCCTTTTCTACATTGCTCCTTCTTCATGAGCATAGCAAATTTTCTAAGCCTTACGTATTATTGTTGTTGATTGCCTTCGAGTTGAGCACAATTCATAGCGACCCTATGAAAAAAAGGCCTGAAGCCCCTCTACAGCTATCGACATTTATCAAAGTTCATAGTTTTAGGAAGTGGATGCCACTTCTGCTTCCAAACTGTCATAGTATGTAATTGTTGTTATGTGCCGTTGAGTCACCTGTGATGCATAGCAATCCTATGGACAGCAGCTCTGAACCCTTCCCTATTCTGAGCCAGTCTCACTAATTCTGACACACCAACCCCCATTGCCCTGGCTACTATATTAATCTATCTTATCTGAGGTCTTCCTCTCCTGTGCTGTCCCTCCATCCTTCCAAGCATGATGTCCTTCTCCAAGGACCAGTCTCTCCTGGCCATGTGTCCAAAGTAAATGAAGCAAAGCTTCAAAATCCTAGCCTCCAAGGAGAGACCTGGTTTCACACTCTCCAAGACAGACCTATTTGTTTTCTTGGCAGTCAATTGTACGTTCAAGACTCTTCTCCAGCACCACAACTCGAAGGCATCTATTCTTGTGTAATCCTTAGTCATTGCCTTACATATATTATTTCATTTTATCTTCTCAATTACTCTAGGAAGAAGGCATGATCATTATTTTAGTTTTTTTTAATTGTGATTTTTACGGAAAGTTTACATGAAGGTTGGGTTTTCATTCATTCATTGTTATAAATTTTCCTCCTTTTCCCTGACCCCAGTTCACTTTTCAATGCACCTCTTGTTTCACATTGTTGTCATATATGTAACGCCTAATCATATATTAGCACCGAGGACTGTCCTTCATAGGGTTGCTATGAGTCGCCTGCGACTCGACAGCACTTAACAACAATCATATATTGCTTTCAGACAGTTTTCTCCTTATCTGTTACTACGCAGTGGTCATTATCTGTCCACTCTTTTCTTGTTCTCTCCTTAAGCCCCCAGGTCAGTTCTATTTCATAACAGCAGTGTTATGCAGTATTTGTCTTTTTTGTGTCTGAGATATTTCACTAAACATGACATCTTCCAGTCTTACCCATGTTGTGTGAAGTTTTATGAGTTCATTGTTATTTATTGCTGCATAGTACTCTATTGTGTGAATGTATCCTTATTTTTACTATCCATTTGTTTGCTGATGGACACTTGGGCTGCTTCACTGTCTTTGCTATAGTGAATAATGCAGCAAGAAACATGGGTGTGCATATATCTGTTTGACTCCATGGCTCTGGTTTCCTTAGGGTATATTCCTACTAGTGGAATTTCTGGGTCAAATGGTATTTCTATTTCCAACCTTTTGAGAAAGCACTAGACTGGTTATGCTAAATAAGTCACAGTTTGGATTTGGACAAGGCACTCTCCCCCTAGCTATAACATCTACTACTCCTCTGTTGGTTTGGTTTCTTTGTTTGTTTGTCTTTTGGTGAAAACCAAATCCATTGTTATCCAGTCTATTCTTACTCCTGGTGATACTTCATGTTTCAGAGTAAGACAATATCCTACAGGTTTTCAGTGGCTGTAATCCTAGAAAAGTAGATCACCAAGTCTTTCTTGCTTGGAGTCATGAGATAGAATTGAACCACTAACATTAAATACAGTGCTTCAGGTACTCTGTTAGCAAGCTAAAAGGATCAATAAAACCAAATAGTTAACATTCAGTCTAGTGGGGAAAGAGGAAGCATAATGTAATTATTATAATGTTGTAACAGACATGCTAAAAGTCTTTATCACTTATGTACTTTTCTCATTCTGCTTTATTTTTTTCCAAAGCAGTTGTTATTGCCATCTGACAATCTATATATTTACTTGTTTCATGGTTCATTACCTGTCTCCTCAACTAAAACTATAAACTTCATGATAACTGGGTCTCTTATGCTGTTCATTGCTAAGTCTCAGTTCCTGGAAGATTACCTGGCAAGAAAGTGCATTTGGAAGCTGCCTGTAAAGAATAGAAATGTAATAAAAATCAGCAAGATATGTCATAAAGTAGCTCCTGGCTCTTTCTCTGTGATCAAGATTGATAAGGTCTTGTGGAATAGGAGGTGGTCAAAAACTTCAGGAAGAAGAAAGCACATTGGCCAGAGTTTGATCTGAGTCTTAATGAATAGATAGACCTTTGGCCATAGATTTGTCCTTTAACTATCTTAGAGTTATTTTATGTGTTAGGAGAAAAAGAAGGCTTGGACATCCACCTCTGAAATCAGCCAATGAAAACCCTATGGATTAAAATGGTCCAATCTGTAACCAATCATAAGGATAATGTATGACTGGGCAGCATTTCATTACATTATTCACTGGTTATCCATGATGGTGGGCGTACAGACGCTAATGGAAGCTAACAATAACAACATTTGATGTGTATGCATAATTCCAGTCCATCTCCACCCTACTCTATTGTTTCCAGCCATGCTGAATGAATTATTCTTTTCAGCAAATGAATCCACTTTTAAATTTTCTGTTGCCTCTTCCTAGAGGGCTTTCTTGCAACACTCCCCATTATTCTTACCTCTTTTTGCTTTACTGCCTCTATTTTATCACTTAAGACTCGAGTCAACTGTCACTTCCTTTTTGAGATGACCTGGCCTCATTGAGATGGTGCATCTCTGTGCCCCTATAGTCCCCTTTACAATCATACAGTACTAGAGTCACCATTTCACTTGGCTATCTCTGGCCTTATCTGAAAACTTCATGAAAGAAGAGTCCTTGTATTATTTAGATTGGGTTTTCAGAACAATTATGGTGGCTCCATGAGAATGGCTTTCATTAATGTTTTTGAACAGCAAATGGAAAAATATCTCTCTCTTTCAAAAACATCTAATGTCAAGAGTTGTGTCCAGTACTCTAATTCCAGTGCTCTTTTTATTATGTTTGTGAGATTGCTCCACATGGAAGTTGTTCAATAAATTTTGAGTAAAAGCAACCATGAAAATATAAAGAATAATTATTTGGAAATCACTCATACTAGCAGATAGTAAAACATGTTGCAAAACAATACAAAATAAAATAGTATTCTTCTTGTGCAAAAACAAAGACAAGACCAATGAAACAGACTAGAAAGCTTATAATAAATAACAGTATTCTTTTATGATAGTTATTGTTATGTTGTTGTTACTGTTATATACTAGTCAGAGCCAATGCCTGGCTGACCCTCCAACAGGTTTCCAGAGGCTGTAAATCAAATGGAAGGAAATGGGCCATCTTTCTCCTGTAGTTGGTGGATTCAAACTGCATGCCTTTGGGTTAGCAGTGCAACTCCTTACCACTCAGCCACAAGAGCTTCCTGTCATAATGATTGTATGTTCTAGTAAACTAGTTAATGGTTTATTTAGAAAATGCTGGGCCAGTTGGTCAAAGTTCTGGGAGAAAAAAATATGCTTGTTGTTATTTGCCATTCAGTCGCCTGCAACGCATAGTGACCCTAAGTATAATAGGTCTGAACCCTGCCCTATCCTGAACCTATCTCATTATCTCTGACACATCTAATCCCATTACACCAGTCACTGAGTCAATCCATCTCATCCAGGGTCTTCCTGTCCTTCTACCTTCCCAAGCATGATGTCATTTTCCAAAGCCTAGTCCCTCTTGGCCACATGCCCAAAATATGTGAACAGAGCTTCAAAATCCTTGCCTCCAAGAAGCAGCTCGTTTTCACCTTTCTAGGACAGATCTGTTTGTTCTTTTGGCAGTCCACACTCTTCTCCAGCACCATACCTCAAAGGCATTGTTTCTTCTTCTATCATCCTTAGTCATTTTCCAGCTCTCTGATGCATAGCAATTAATTGGGAAGACCATGGCCTGGATAAGGTGCACCTTACTCTCCAGACTAACATCGTTGCTCTTCAGTACTCTAGGTAGGTCTTTGGCAGCAGAGTTTCCCAATGCAATTTATCTTTTGATTTCCTGACTGCTAGTACCAAGAGTGTTTATTGTGGAACAAAGCAAGCTGTAATTATTAACAATCTCAATCTCTTCTCCATCTATCAAGATGCTATCAATTGGCCCAGTTACTGCTTACTATATGCCGAATATGCTATCAGGCAGACCGTAGAATGAAATATATTGAGCATTAAAACAATACTATGAAACTAGTACTATTATTAATTGTATCTCTATTTTCAGATAAGTATACAAAGTTAACAAAGGCCTCCACTCTAAACCACAACTTTCAATCTAAACCACTACACTTCTCACAAAAGAAGTGTAGACATTTGACTCACAGTAAATTGCCAGTAAAAGAAAATATTTTATAGAGCTTTGGAGACAGGGAAACATTTCTCAGCATAACAATAATAACAACAACAAAAGGTATAAACTATGAAAGAAAATATTTTACATATTTTCATTTTAAAGGTAAATGTAATGCTGTAGAAAAAAAAATAGATAAATAGTTAATATCTCCTCCCATGCCAAGAAAACCCTCTGGAAAGTAATCTATGGATCGATTCTGACTTGACAGAACTCAACACAACAACACATAAAATTAATAGTCAAGGAACTTTGATGTTATAGTCTGTAGGGAGTTATGTTGTTAACTCAAAGCCAGAGAGACACTTCAAATTCACAGTCTCCTTCCATGATTTTTACAGTCTCTGAAAACCCACTGGAGGGTCAGCTATGAGTCAGTTATGACTCAATGGCAACAAGAGAAAGAGAAAGTGTTAGTTAATAATAGTAATTTATTCATAAACAACCTTAATTTATTACAATCCTCCACAAAACAAAAGAACATACAAAAACACCCCCAAAAGGCAAGTAACATCAGTTTGCAAAGCTAATACAATTCAACCCAGAAGTTAAACCTTACTAATAGTCAAAGAAATGCAAGTTCAAGCAAAGTTTAAATATCTCATTTCCCCAATGTGACTGGTAAAATAAAAAAGAATATTAAAATCCAGAGTTGGCAATCTAGAGAAGTCACCACTCATGAGTATTGCCACTAGGCCTGTCAGTTCTTACAGCCTTTTTGGAGGATGAGTTACTTAAATGTCTTAAAAGCATTAAAATACATTTATACTCTATAAACTTTCACTTCTAGGAATATTTCATAATAAAATAGATGTGTGCAAAGATGAATATTCATTGTAGCACCATTTTCTAAAAATTAAAATACAGAAATAAAAATTGAAACAAATGGAATGTCCAGCAGTAAGAGATTTGTTGTTTAAATGATGGAATAACCTCCTATTGGAATGATGTGCAGCCTCTTATGATGGTGACTATGAGTAGATTTTAAACCTGACTTCTGTGGACATTCTTTAGGGATCTGACTGGAAAGTAGTAAAAGGGTGAAAGTACAGAGGAGCTCATTCCTTTTGTTCTGCAGCTCTATTTTTCTATCTATCCACCTGGATTCTGAGTCCTATAGACAGACTTCTTTAAAAAGAAGTCATTGTGAAAAAAATAGCATTGTAGAGAATTATGCCTGGTATCTTGGCAAAAACACTTAGAATATATTATGCAATAGGTTGAATCTGAACTTTGCCCTGACCTGTGCCATCCTCGTCATCTCTGATATACTTGAGCCCATTGTTACAGTCATGGTGTAAGTCTATCTTCTTGAACATCTTCTTTCTCTGACACTCCATCTTCCCAAGTATGTCTCTTTCCAAGGACGGTCCACTCATAATAACATGCCCAAAGAATGTGAGACCATCCTTGTCTCTGACAACCAGTTGCATCTTCTCTAAGACATGTTTGTTTGTTCTTTTGGTTGTCCATGGGATAATCGGTATTCTCCAATATCATAATGCAGAGGCACTGATTCTTCTGTCATCCTTATTCATTGCCTGACTTTAAGAAGCATAGGAAGTATTTGAAAAAAACTATGGCTTGGATAAGGTGCACCTTAGACTTTATTAAACTGAAAGAGGTCCTTGACAACAGAATTTTTCAATTCAACAAGTCTTTTGAGCTTTTAACTGCTGGTCCCAAGGGTGTTAATTGTGGATCCAAACCAGATTAAACTGCTGACAACTCCAGTCTTTTCTCCATCTATCATGATATTGCCTAATGGTTTAGTGGTGAGGATTTTGGCTTTCTGATGTTGAGATGTAATCCACATGGAAGGTCTTTGATCTTCTACAACAAGCCTTTTAAGTCCTTCAAAATTTCAGAGATCAAGGTTGTGTCATCTGTTGTGTCATGGGGTTGTTGATGAGTCTTCCTCTGATCTTGATATTACATTTCTTTTCAGAAAGTCTAGCCTCTCTAATGATTTTGCTCAGCATACAGACTGAATAGGTATGGAGCAAGGATATAGCCTTGATGCATATTTTTAAACCAAGTAATATTCTTTTGCTGTTTGGACAACAGCCTCTTGGTCTAGGTATAGTTTTTTGTTTTTGTTTTTTAACTGAGATTTTAATGAAAGTTTATAAAGAACTTGGATTTCCATTCATTCATTGTTGCACATTTTTCTTCCTAGGTATAGTTTTCACATGAGCACAGTGAAGTGTTCTGGGATTCTCATTTTTCTCAATGTTAGATAAAACTTTTTATGATCCACACAGTTAAATACCTTTGCCTTGCCAAGAAAACACAAATACATGTATTTCTGGTATTCTCTGCTTTCAGCCAAGATTCATCTGATATCAGCAATGATATCCCTGGTGCTATAACTTCTTCTAAATCCATCTTGAATATCTGGCAGTTTTCTGCAGATATACTGTTCTAGCCACTTTTGGATACTCTCCAGCCTGATTTTATTTGCACATGATATTAGTGGGTTGAATAGTAACTTTCAAAATAAATATGTCTAAATTCTAGTTCTTGGAAGCTGTGAATGTGATCTTATTGAGAGAAAGGATCTTTGCAGATGCAATTAAGGATATCAAGATAAGACCACCCTGAATTTAGCTTTTAAAAAACTTCATTGCCATCAAGTCAGAACCAACTCATAGCTGACCCTCCAGTGGGTTTTTGGAGGCTATAAATCACATGGGAGCAGATTGCGCCTCTTTCTCCTTCAGAGTAGCTGGTGGATTTGATCCAGCTGAGAAGAGCCACCTGTGGGTTAGCAGTCCAACTCCCTTAGACCCTAAATCCAATGGCAGGTGCCTTTAAAAGAAAAGAGAAGACAGAGGAGAAAAAGAAAAAACATACAGAAGGAAGTCATATGAGGATGAATGGAGGTAGAAACAGGAATCATGCAATTCTAAGTCAATGGTTGGAGCTACTGGAATAGATTCTAAGGATGGGTTCTACTCTAGAGTCTTTGAAGGGAATACAGCCCTATGGACATCTTAATTTTGCATTTCTGACCACCAGAATTGTGAGAGAATAAATTTATGTTGTTTTAGTCACCAGATTCATGGTAATTTTCTTCACCAGTACTAGGAAACAAGTACACATTGTTCTAATTTTTTTTTAAGTTTGCAGAAGAACATGTACACTGTGATCCCTTTTTTTGTACCAAAAAAACTTTTTTCATTTTATTTGTATAATCCAAGAAAGATAATGGAAAGACAAAACCTCAAATGTGAACAATAGATCTTTCAGGGTGGTGACAAGATGAATAATACTTGTTTACTTTATTGTGATATTTGCATTACTTTTGCAATTAAGGGAAATAATGAATAAACAATTGACTTCATTGCCTTATTGTACTTTCTGAAGAGGCACTGTGGCAGCAAGATCATTTGAAAAAATAAAGAACTAGGTGTATAGTAAGTTGCTTGTTTTATACAGGCCCTAAGTTTTTGGTCTGCAAAGATTAAAGGCAGAAGTTAGCTAAAAGTTCACTCAAAAATATTTATTATATGGTGGATATTTTTTATCTTGAAGGTGTTTGTTTGCCCAGTTGCAATATTCTCCTAACCTCTGTTTATGCTGGCATAAGCATTTTTTTTTAAAAAAATACTGATATATATTCACTTAAATTAATGTTCCCATCTCAACTGTTCCATTTGGCCATATTGACAAGCTCATATTCCAAACCATGTGACCCTAAATGGAAAAAATCAAATGTTTCAGACTCTATGTTGATGCATTTGTTGTGAGCATTAGGTGAGATAATGCATTGTAAAACATTTAACACAGTCATCTTTTGTCTTAGTTAGCACTTGATACATATTAGTTATTGTCGCTGAAAAAGGCTAGATTTTTCTCCCCATATTTGCTTTGGCATTTGTTAAATTATTCCATTGTGCCAGATAGTATGTGAATGGAAAGGTAAAGAGGGAAGGAGATAGAGTGAGAGGTACTTCATGATATAGCAAATTATGAACACAAATACTTTGTTTGCCACAAAAAAGAGAGAAACTTCCAGAAACATGATAATAAGTCTACAAATGTGCATCTGAAATTCGAGTTATGAGCCAAGTATGTAGAAAAGAGCATATAGATCTGATCTTGGCCTTTGATTTACTGACTTAAAAATGTCTCATGATGACTTACTGTGTACTTTGTGTTAGGCTTCGTGATTACAAGAGGGAAGGACAAGACTGATTCTTGTTTTGTCTTCCTGGTATTTATTGTCTCTTGTGAAATACAGCAACCAATAAACAAGTAATCAAATGAATATGTAACCATAAATTATGATGAAACAATTATTATGTCTGGTGGACAATGTGAACTTGATTGCCCCAACTTTGTTGTTGTTATGTGCCATCTCAGCTGTTGTTAGATGTTATAAGTTAATTATGTCTCATAAAGGCTGTATGAACAACAGATCTGAATCCTGTCCTATCCTGCGCCATCCTCACAATCACTGACATACTTGAGCCCACTGCTGCAGTCGTGTCAATCCACTTGGTTGAGGATCTTCCTCCCTTTTGCTGTCCCCTCACCTTTCCAAGCATGATGTCCCTCTCCAATGAAATGCCTGTCCTAGCAATATGTCCAAAGTATATGAGACAAAGTTTTACCATCTTTGCTTTCAAGGAGCACTCTGGCTGCATCTTCCTTCAACTTAGTATTTTTATTTTCCCTTGTGCTTCATACAATGTTCTCTATCTCAGCAAATTCAGGTATTGTTTAAGTCAAAAGCTTAGAAGTGATTCTTGACTCAGCTCTTTCTCATATGGCAATCTATCTTGTCTTTAGTGTCTATCTTCAAAATGTATTGTGAACATTCCCACAATAGTAACATTCTCTCCTTTCCAGTCCCAAATCTACCTCATAATCCAAGCCATTGTAAGTGTCACTGAGAAGATCACAATAGCATTCCAATAAGTTTCTCTGCTTCTACTCTTTCTTACAGATTTTACACACAGAGGCAAGAGTGGTGGGCCTTTTAAAAAGGAAGTCAGATTAAGCCACCTTTATAAATGGTTTCAGATGAAGTAATTGTGGGGCTTTGGGAACCACCTGCATGGGATGCCCAGTTAAAATAAAAAGCCATTTATCTTAGACACAAGAAATACATACAGACAAGCACTTTCTTTCCCTATTAAAGACATTGTTCGAAGATTGGTTGAAGAAGCAAAGAATCATCATCAGGATATTTATTTGACAGATGCTTCCTGGAATCAGCCTTGTGTGGTCCAAGTTATCCTTTCATGATAGAGGTGGTTTTTGCCAATTGTCCGTAATCTTCCAGGTTCGGCAGCTGAGGTACTTTCTGGGATGGACACTTGCTTCAGTGATTTTCCTTTGTCTACACTCCCTTGATTGATGAAGCTTCCCTTTTCTCAGCGTGATCTTTTTTTTAGAATTTTTATTATACTGGTTTATTTACAAGGTTCAAATACATTGTTTTTCACATTGAATATTTCCCATTTCCTTCACCCCCTCCCATCACATTGTATTCCTCCCCTGTTCTCCCTCTCCCCCTCCCCTTGGGTCCTCCTACTCATTCTACAATAATGGTTTTATACAGTATATGTCCTTATGGGACTGAGTTAATTCACTCAGCATAATGCTCTCCAGTCCCTCCCAAATTAGGTACTAATTAAAAAAAAATCATTGCTCCTCCCAAAGAAACCGTAACCACCACCCAAGCAGATACATGCACACCCATGTTTATTGTGGCTTTGTTCACAATAGCCAAGAGTTGGAAACAACCCAAGTGCCCATCAACAAACAAATGGATAGAGAAGCTGTGGTATATTCACACAATGAAATACTATGCCGCATTGAAAAACAAGGAACTCATGAAATATTATTCAAAATGGGCGACCCTGGAGGACATTATGCTGAGTGAAATATCTCAGTCACAAAAGGACAAATACTGCATAGTGCTGCTGGTGTAAAACGGGACTGTCATTGGGGTTGGGGGGAGACTGAAAAAGATGGGATAAATAATGCATACTGCATTGAAACAGATGAGAGAGAGAACTATTTAAAAGGGATATATGATTAGGTATTGTCATGACAGGAGTCCAGAATAAGGGCTGCATAGTGAAGTGGACTGGGGGAAAAGGATTGTATAACAATGAAAGAATTTTTCTTTTACTTTTCAAAGAGAAGAGCGAACTCGGGGGAGGGGGCAGGGAGAAAAGTGCAGCAATAAATGAGTGGAAATCCAAAGTCTCTGTAAACTTCAATTAAAATTAATAATAATAAAATGATTGGTCCTGTGTGCTACATAGTATTACATCCCCTGCATGATCTTATCCATTCAAGCATGTTAGTTAATAACACACTGGAGTTATTCCTGTGTTTTATGGTTATTTCTACTTCCATACATTACCTTGATTTGTGTGTGTATGTGTGTGTTTAATGAGCAACTAATTTATAGACTCAATATAGTTACCTGGGAACTCTGATGGCCTAGTGGCAAGAAGCTGCACTGCAATCCTGAAGGCACATGGTTTAATCCACCAGCTGCTCTCCAGGAGAAGGACCATCAATCTCTTCCCGTGCGATTAACTGCCTCTGAAAACCTGCCAGAGGGTCAGCTGTGGGTTGGTTCTGACTCACTGGTACACAACAACAACGTATAGTTATTATGGGGTTGATTGTGGATCAAAGTGAAGATGAAATCGTTGACAACTTCAGTCCTCTCTCCATCTATCATGATGTTACCTATTGTCCCGTTGTGATTTTAGTGCTCTAGCGTCATGGTCTGTAGGAATTGAGCTGGTGGTTTGAATTCTCCAGCTGCTTCTTGACAGAAAGATGGACCATCTCCTCCACAGCAATTTACAGCCTTCTAAAAGTCACTGGAAGATGAGTAGATTCTGACTTGATAGCAATGAGTTTTATGTAGTCATGATACTCTTGAAGTGAGCCAGGGATTGGGTAATTTCCAGTTCCAAAGCCAAACCACTTGCTGTTGAGAGTCCCATTCTGACCCATAGGATTTTATTGACTGTGACCTTTGGGGAGAAGATCACCAGGTTTCTCTTGTGAGGCATCTTCGAGGGGGTTCAATCAAACCGCTAACCTCTTGTTTAGCAGCTGAATACTTAGCTGTCTGTGCCACCCAAAGACTCAAACATTCCCCCACACCCCCGCCATGGTTCTTTTTTTATATTATAATTTATTTATTTTTCATTTC
>NW_006399844.1:6949878-6963600 GCF_000299155.1 Elephantulus edwardii | reverse complement strand
TAGGACTACTAAAGTTTTTCCAAGCTTTTCTTGAATGAAGTTTATAGTCCTTGGTTTTAGTCCTAGATCCATGATCCACCTTGTGTTGGTTTTTGTATATGGAGTGAGGTGGGGATCTTGTTTAATTCTTCTGCAGATTATTTTCCCCCACCATGGTTCTTAATTTAAGACAAATGTCGGGGTGCTGTGGAAATGGAAAGGACATTTTTTAAGTCAAAACCACAATTAAGACTCTTGTTTTTATGTGCCATCAAGTTGTCTGCGACTCATAGCGACCCTATGTACAATAGCTCTGAACTCTGATCGGTCCTGAGCCAGTCTCACTATCTCTGACACACCTACCCCTTTGCACCAATTACTGAGTCAGTCCATCTTGTCTGTGATCTTCCTCTCCTGTGCTGTCCCTCCATTTCAAGCATGATGTCCTTCTGCAAGGACTGGTCTCTCTTGGCCACCTGCCCAAAGTTTGAGAGATGGAGCTTCAAAATCCTGAGCTCTAAGATGTTGACACACCATGTCCTTGTCAATTCTGATAGACCAGAGGAGGGTTCAGTTAAACAGGGTGAGCTGGCCTGAGTATTTTTGCAAAGTTTCTTAGGCGATTCTGAAAGAATTCTTTTTTTCCTTCTTCCCCATTCCTGTGAGAATGATCACATACTTCCAGGGAACTGCTGATTGTAGTTGGCAATTTGAAACACACAGACCCTTATCAAAACAACTAAGCCTTTAATCTGTGGATCTCAAGTCCAGCTGACTTTGAAGAGACAGGAAGCTCTCACAAGACTTCCTTGGATACTTCTCCATCAGCCAGGCCTTTGCCACTATTTTTGCTTCAGAACCACCCACTTCGTTGAGGTTTTCATTCTCAGGAAAGACATTTATCCACCAGAACTCTCACCCACCAGAGAGTGGGAAAGAAGACTGGTGGAGGTGGGAGTTGCAAAGCTGAAAGGATATTTATTTGTCTCTTATTGGCTGATCTTTCCCTTCACCATAACTTTGTGACAGGAAAGGCAGACTGAAAGGTCAGAGCAGGAGAAACAAAAGGCGAATGAGGTGGAAGTGGAGACCCTCCTTTGCTGTTGTTAGCGGCTAGCAGACTGAACCTTCTCAGTTATTGCTACTTGTTGGCAAGCAGAATTGGTTTCAACTCTTGATTACTCATATGTTCAGGGTAGAACTGCCCTGTAGCATTTTCAAGGTTCTGACTTTGCAGGAAGCAGATCATTAGGCCTGTTTTCCAGGGCCGCTCTGCCAACTTTTTGGCTAGTTGTTGAGGATATGCCCATTTGCACCACCAGGAATCTTCCTTACAGGAATCTAGGTTGGAAAGATAATCAGAATGCAGTACCAGCATCCAATTACACCAGTCGCGGAGGATGGTGCTTGTCAATGGAGAGAATGCTCTTCCATAGTTGGCATTTTTATCAGGAGAAAAGGAACTGGCATTACTCTTGGCTTTCTAATGGTATTGATTTGGCCATTTGATTCCTTGGATCTAAACAGCAGCAATATATGAGAGGTTTTTAGCAGCAGAATTTTAATTCTGTCATCAGGTCCGTAAGACTCTCTAGCACAATCTATCAGAGCATGTTTGGTGCTATTAAGGACTGGCTCTGGGACAAGCTGTCCCAGTTCTTCTCCAGACAGGTGGCCAAATCAACACAATCTGGACTGACTAAGTGCTTTGGATTAAAGCTTCCCAAATGAAACTGATCCCTTCAACAGACATAGCTAGGTGTAGCAATCTACTCTCAAAGCCAAGCAAACTTCAGAGAAAAGTTTGTTTCCTCATGAGTTTGAGCTTTAATAGAATTTGTAAACTAATGTCCTTTGGACTAGATATGACCTACAGAATATTATGGAGGGGGTGTTTCTTTATAAATTCTTATTTTCTTTTTAATTGGCATCAGTATTTTTAACTCCTGACTTTTTAAAAATCAACTAATGAGGCCTGCATTTTTTTCTTTTTAAAATTTTTATTTTAATGAAAGTTCACACAAAAATTGGATTTTCATTCATTCATTGTTGCACATTTTCCTTTCTCCCCACCAAGTTCACTTTTAAATTTTGAGGCCTGCATTTCTGCATGGTGAGGATTGATTGGAACTGAGAGGAAGTCTCTCCCCTTTGACAGGCTGCTTTAGTATCCACTCTTTATGGAGCACATGGATGTGCTTTCATATCCAGGACCATTTGAGCTCAGACCTCTTTCAGCATATAATCAGCAGCCAATGTGTCCAAGACCAATAAACACCCACAGGAAGTATTCTACACCCCTGTTTAGAAACATCCTAAAAGAACCCCCCATGTAAATCTTCCCTAACTCTATTGAGGAGTAGGAGGAAACATGTGGGAAATTCCCTGAAGATAAATTAGACGTTCTCCTAGAAACTATACCATATGGTGATAATCTAGGGGCTTCCTTGAAATAATGCAGAAACAGTTAGCATTCATTGGGAGGAAATAATGATATATTATTCCCAGTAAGTTCATTGATAGGCTCATTGGATCTTCCTAATGCAAAGATTCTCAGCTGAGAAAGGGTTGAGAAAGGGTTGCTGGTAATTGACACGTGCTGTCACTCCTGATTGAGAACCACTGTCTGAGTCAATCTCTGTGTACTTGCTAGTGGCTAGTGAGCACCTCCTGGGGACAGTATTTTCTCTTTTAGAACCATGCCTTGGCTCTGAGCCCCTGAGATTGTTTTGTAATGAAAGGCAGAAGTAGGAAGCCTGAGGCTTTTAAAGTTGCCCAAAGCAGGGATTCCCAAATCTGTATCTGAATCAGAATTGCTTGAAAAGCTTAAGAAATTCAGACTCCTGGACTCTGCTTCACACCTAGTGAATTTTAACCTTTGGGAATGAACTACAAAGGTCTATATTCTTGAGATTTCTCTCAAGTGACTCTGGGAAGTATTGGCCTACAGATGTGAACAATGTCCTGGAACCTCCCACATGCAGCCTGAATTCTATGACCACGTGTCTCACACTTAGCCACTTTCAGGACCTTTTCTACAAGTTGGAGTCTCTGAAAACACAGATAGATAGCATAGTCTGATGTTAATGGATCTGAACTTGAATCTTGACTCTGTCATTTGCAATGTGAGGGGCATTGTGTTCTCCATCCATGAAAGGTGATAATAATATCTCCCAGAGTTATAGTGAGGAACTATTAAAACAATACATGTAGAAAATCTGATTGAGAGTTAAGCACATGGTACTTATGGAGTAAGGGCTGTCTTACTCTCTTTGGCCTCTAGAAGTGAGTTCGGTTGAGTATACTGAAGAAGTCTTAATTGGGACTCTTCAGCCAGGTATTCTGTGTTCTGATGGATCACTTCAATGTGGCCTTCGAGTAACTCTCAACAAAATATTGAGTGAGATCTGCAAATAAGGTGCTTGTAGTTCACCATGGAGATTGGACAGTTTACGAATGATACAAATAAGGCACCCTTGTGGGAATGGAACTATGCAAATAAAGTGTATGGAGTCCTAACAAAGAGGTTGGTCAGTTTTGCCATCCCACCAGGCTGAAAAATGAACCACCCCAGAGGCAGAAAGATGGATGATTACCAGCAAGAAAGAAGAGTGTGTTTTGTAGCTGATCCCTGAACTGGAAACCTCCTAGGTCCAAGAGACAGATGATGATAGCTTTTTAGTAAGAAGCAGTGGCAGTGCAAGGGGACCACCAGGAGATAACATGGTGGAATGAGAAAAGGGACCACCTCAGGCAGGAAGCTTTATTGGCAGAGTTCGGTGGCAATAGACACTTGTAGGTAAAGTGAGACTTGCTGATTCAGGCCAAGGTTTACTGGAATAGTGAGGTGTTTCTGGGAACTTTTTGGTGAACCTATAAAAGCTTTGTAACACTTGTCAAGCAGGACAGAGGCTCAGTTGAGGGTCTAAGGGACTGAGAAGGTTGCCTGTGAGCATGATTGAGTAGAGGTTGTCCTGACTAAAGAACTGGATCCTGTTTCATTCCAGATTGTCTGAGTTCTGTGTTACCATCATAATGAATCCAGAAGAGAGGAAAAGAGTTCTGTCGTCTCAGAGTTGGCAAAAAGATTGAAAAGAGGAGGTATGTATGATTTTTGCCTCATAGCAATCAGCTTTCAGCTATTGATATTGATCCTCTTTCTCCCTTCTATAGTTGGAGGTCATATGCCCCTGACACACCATTTTTCACATACCCTAATAGCAGATTTGTGATGTCAACCCAGAATCTACGTCGAGAGAGAGACTATCCCTGTTTAAAGAAACCAGAAGACTACATGCAGCTTTTGACATTTTAGCCTGAGATATCTATATATCTCTAAGGAAAACAACAACCACCACCAACCCCAGCATATATATACCTGTTGTTGTGTACCGTCAAGTCAGAACAGACCCATAGCTGACCCTCCAATGGGTTTTCAGAGACAGTTAATTGCACATGAAAAGATTGTCCATCCTTCTCCTGCAGAGCAGCTGGTGATTTTGAACCATGTGCCTTCGGGATTGCAGTACAATGTCTTGTCACTAGGCCACCAGAACTCTTAATAGAATATCTATCTATCTATCTATCTATTGATAAATATCTATATATATATATATATCTATGTAGATATATCAATATCTACAAATCTATCTGTCTATATATAATAGTCTTTGTTTATGAATATATGGCCCAATTCACAAAACAAAATTTATATAAAATTTAAAGTATTCCTGCTAGGTAACAGTTATTGTTCTTTTCCCACAGTCTGTACCTATCTCTAGGGAAGAAAATAGAAGAAGCTCTCAAGCTTCAGCATAAGTCTTGAAGAACAAGTACTCCTCCCCTAATTGTATCTTTTATCCCCTTGGTAATTTTTTTCCTCCTATTTTAAAAAAAATTATACTTGCTTATTTACAAAGTTTGTATTCATTATTTTTCATACTGGATCTTTCCCATTTCCTTTACCTACTCCTCTCTTTACCCAACAAATTGTTCAACCCTATGATAAACCACCCTGCCCATCATCCTCACCCCTCTGTTCCCATCCTCCCCCCCTTGGATCCTCATACACATTCTGCAATAATGATCTCACACAGTTTTGCCCTTATGGGACTGAGTTCACTTAGCATAATATTCTCTAGTCTCTCCCAAGTTAGATAGTGATTTACAAAATCATTGCTCCTGAATGCTGCATAGTATTCCATCGTGTGAATATACCATATTTTCTCAATCTATTCAATTGCATTTGGACATTTGGGTGGTTTCCATGTTCTTGTGATGATGAATAAGGCTGCTATGAATATTGGTTCAATTCAAAGTTGGCAGGCAAGGCAGGAACCAAAGGGGTGATGAGCTAGTTGTAAGATTCAGACTGAGCACAAAAGCAAGCCAGCCTCATCAGATTTCCTTATATACTTAATGCAGGTCATACCTACAGTGACACTCACCCTGAGCTGTTTGGTCGATCATAGGAAATTCCATCAAAGGAATGCGTACAGTATATCAAACCTTATCATGGGAAAGACCAAATCACACCTGCCAAGCCAAAGAATCACATGCAGCCAAGCTGTCACACCACCTTAATGATTATAGGCTGCTAAATGACATATTAGAAGTTTAAACCCACAAGCTCCATAGGAGAAAATGAGGCAATCTCTTCTTTTTAAATTTTTTAAAATTTTATTATTTGTATGTGTGTACCGTCAAATCAAATTTGACTGGTATAGAAGGAGATTGTGCCTCCTTCTCCAGCAGAGCATCTGGTGCAATCTCTTCTTGTTAGGACGTACAGTCTTAGAGACTCTAGAGAGATGAACTTGATGGCAGTGAGTTTGGTTTCTGGCTTATTTACTTGAAGGGTAAGTGCAGATATTCATAGACCTGAAAATTGGTGTGATTAGAAGAGTATAACAGAACTAGTTAACTAAAATTTCCCTCTCAGATACAAATTAAAAAATCAGTAGTTCAAACCCATCAGCTGTTTCAAAAGAGAAAGATTCTGCTGTCTGTCTCTATAAAGATTGGCAGCCTTGAAATCCCTATGAGGCAGGTCTACTCTGTCCTATAGGGCCACTCATGATGAGTCAGAATCAATTGCAGTGGGTTTTGTTTTATATTTCCCATTCCCTTTATGGAATTCTTGGGATATAGTATTCCTAATCTCTTACCCTCTTGGCACCAGTAGCCTGGAAATTAAAAGGCGTATTGCCATGGGAAAGTCTGCTGTTAGGGACCTCTCTAAAGTACTGAAGAGCAATGGTGTCTCTCTGGAGACTAAGGTGCATCTGATACAGGCCATGGTCTTCACAATCACTTGTTATGCATCAGAGAGTTGGACAATGACCAAGAAGGATAGAAGGAGAATTGATGCCTTTGAGCTGTGGTGCTGGAGAAGAGTATTGAGAATACCATGGACTGCTAGGAAAACAAACAGATTCATCCTGGAAAGGGTTAAACCAGGTGGCTCCTTGGAGGCCAGGATTCTGAGACTCCATCTAACATGGACATGTTGTGAGGAGAGACCAGTCCTTGGAGAAGGACATGATGCTTGCGAGGGTGGAGGGACAGCGCAGGAGGGGAAGGCCCTCTATGAGGTGGATTGATTTAGTGACTGAGATAATCAGGATGGGAGTGTCAGAGACAGTGCGATTGGCACAGGACAGAGCAGAATTTAGGGCTGTTGTACACAGGGTCGCTATGAGTTGCAAGCGACTCGATGGCACATAACAACAACAACAACAACAATCTCTTACCTGGTTCAGATATATTCCATCCTGGCCTGAGTGTATCTTCTACACAGAGCATGTAGGTTCATTAAGTAAGCCTTTCCCAGTACCTTGAGAGGTCCATGTCATACACAGTTTCTGCTTATATACTTTACAGCAGGAAGCTGCTGGAGGCATCAGCACCAAGTGTGTGGACAGCTCCTTCTACAGAACTTCTGTATTCAACAATAACCTGCCTCTTTCTGCCACAACTTTCAGCACAAGAGTCAGATTCCATCAGTTTGGCATTTAGTAATATCTGATGGTACCTGCTTAAAAAGCAAAGCAGATTTGTTGACTTTTTTTTTGAAAAGAAAAAGAGAGGAGGCAGCTGATTAGATAAATCAACCTGTATCATCTTCAAATTTTATTTTATCATCTTCAAATTTTAGGAATGATCATTATCTATTGAGACTATTGTGATATCAGTTTTATGTTTTGCAAATGGTATAATTTTAAAATGAGTTTCTACTGTGTTGAAATGAGTATCTTTTATATTGTATTCTCTCTGACTTATCCTGTCTTAGGAAAATGCTGTCTTGGTTTTTTAAAAAATACTCTTCTTGTTGCCGCTTTGGCTTAAAAAAATCACTAGCAATAAGATAGATGCAAATAAAAATTTCAATGAGATACCATCTCATCCCAGTAGCAATGGCAAAGTTTAACAGGACAGCAAGCAATAAATGCTGGAGAGGATGTGGCAAGATAGGAACTCTTATACACTGTTGATGGGATTGTAAAATAGTACAACCACTCTGGAAGGCAGTTTGATGTTTCCTCAGAAAGCTGAACATAGAAATTCCGTATAACCCAGCTATTCCACTACTTGGAATATACCCCAAGAAAATGACACACTGCATTTTTATTTTACACTTGTTGCTTACCTGTTGTTGAGCCAGTCTCTAACTTACAGCATCTGCAGCTCAGATCAATTCTGCACAATGTCTGTGACTAACTGTAGATTAAACAATCACAAGGTTTTCAGAAGGAGATTGCCAGGCCTTTCTTCTTGGTCCATTTGAAGCTAGGTGCTCCACTGAAATGTGTTGTTCATCATAGCAACAAATAATTCACCACTGACAGACATGTGGTATCTGTGCATGAAGTGCACTAGACATCACAGATTATATAACATCCCTGCTGTGTTCAAGAAATATTTGTGAATGAATGGGTGCATAGTATGTGCAAAGCCTTTAGTAGTAAATTAAAATAATAAACTAATAGAAATCAGCTACAATCACTAATGGCCTAATTGCCAACTTAAATCCAACTATGTTGTTGTTGTATACCCCCCGCACTTCTTCTCCACTTTGGCTTATATGGCTGCTACTCAAGACTCACTTCCTCTGAGAAGTCTTGTCTGACTTCTCCGGGCTGCAGGACATTTTCTTCTATATTCCCTTCCTCTGGAAGACTCAATTCTTCCTAGACTTGTCTATAATAGCTTCATCTAAAGGCTCAAGGCCTTCTCTGGAGCCACATTGATCACTCTACTTTATTCCCAGGGTCCCACCAGCAAAGAGCTATTTCCGGCTATAGGGATCTTGATACCTATCTTAGTCATATATATAGATAGTTCTTTTGGGACCATGATCTGATTTTTCTGACACGCTTGTGCTTTCTATTTTATTTGCATGTCTTCTAACTATTCTGACACTCAATATCTTCATTTGTGAAATGGAAACAACAATGTGTACCTGACACCAACAAAGAAAGCACAGAGGAAACTAGTAAAGCTATAGTGTTTACAATAGCCAACCACAAGATGAATTACTAAGGGATGAACCTAACTAGTAACACAGAAGATCTGTGTAAGAAAAACTACAAACCATTTGTTGTTGTTGTTGTCGTCATTGTATACCAATGAGTGGGAACCAACCCATAGCTGACCCTCTGGTGGGTTTTCAGAGGCAGTTAATTGCATGGAAGGAGACTGCTCATCTTTTCCCCACGGAGCAGCTAGTGGCCCCGAACTCTGTGCCGTCAGCATTGCAGCACAGCTTTGTGTCTCAAAGCCACCAGAATGCCCTTATTACTATAAGAAATAAGAGACCTAACTAAATGGAAAAATATTCCTTGTCCATGGATATGGGGATTTACCTTTGTGAAAACTGCAATCCTACCAAAAGTAATCTACAGGTTCAATACAATCCCAAAAGATCCCAAATTCATTCCTTAAGGAGATAGAAAAGGCAATTTCCAGTTTCATTTGGAAAGGAAAGGGATCTAAAATAAATAAAGCTCTTCTTAAAAACAAAAAGAAGTGGCATCTCACTTCCTGATCTCAAAAACCTTTTATATAGCTGCAGTAATCAAAACAGTATAGTATTGGTACAATGACAGACATATAGGCCAATAGACTACAATTGAGAATATAGAAATCAACCTATGGTTAGTTTTGACAAGGTAATAAAACCCATTAAATGGGGAAATGACAGCCTCTTTAAGAAATGGTACTGGCAAAACTGAACAATAGGATCCTTCAGAAAACTGAAACAGGATCCACATTTCGTACCATGCCAAAAACCAGCTCAAACTTGATCAGAGAGCTAAGGGTAAAACCCAATACCATAAAGATCATAAGAGATAAAAAGGGAACAAAATTAGAAGCCCCAGCATAAAGAGGCTTGCAAACATAGCCAAAAATGTACAACCTAGAGAAGATAAGATCAATGAATAGGACCTTCTTAAAATCAAATCCTTATGTCCATAAAAAACTTTCTCCAGCAGAGTAAAACAAAACAAAAACACCCTCACTAATTTGGGGGGGGAAAGGTGTGACAATGACATTTCAGATAACGGTCTCATAACCAAAGTTCACAGAATACTAGAGGGTCTCTACATGAAAAAGATTGATAACCACAAAACGGGCAAAAAACATGAAAAAACTCCTGGCAAAGGAGGACATTCAAATGGCCAAGAAACACAGATGGAAATGTTCAAAATCACTAGCACTAATCAGAGAGATGCACATCAAAACAACAAAGAAATACCACCTCACTCCAGCAGCAGTAGCAAAGCTTAACAAAACAGCAAACAAATAATAAATGTTGGAGAGGATGTGAGGAGATTGAAAGTCTTATGCACTACTGCTATGACTGTAAAATGGTACAATCACTATGGAAGGTGGTTTGGCATTTCCCTAAAGAGCTGAATAGAGAAATCCCATATGACCTATATATTCCACTGCTAGAAAAATATCCTAAGGAAATCAGAACTGAGACACAAATAGACATTTGTACACTTATGTTCTCTCTTAGAAACATTATTCATAATAGCAAGGAAATGGAAGTAGTTCAAATGCCTATCAACAAACAAATGGACTGAGAAATTGTCATACATCCACACAATGGAGTGCTATGCAACACTAAAAAACAATGACTTATAAAATACTACATAATCTAGGAGAGATTAGAGACCATTCTGCTGAATGAAATATCTCAGTCACATAAGGACAAATATTGCATAAGACCACTACTGTGAAAATAGGATAACTGAGCAAGATATTATGTATATATTTGAAAGATATCTTTCAAAAAGGGAAGGAAGGAGAGAAGAGGGGCAGAAAAAGGGGAAGGAGAAAAAAAATCACTGGGATAGCAGAGGTTAGTGGGTGGAGGCTTAAAAGGATGTGGTGATAATGTTGTTAGGTGCCGTGGAGTCAAGTACTACTTATGGCGACCCTATGAATAGTGGATCTTATGTGCCATGTTCATACTTCCTGACACACTAGAGCCCATTGCAGCAGTCACCCTGTCAATCCACCTGGTCAAGGGTCTTCCTTTCCTTCACTGACCCTCCACCCTTCCAGGCATCATGTCCCTCTCCAAGGAACAGCCCCTCCTAGCAACATGCGTGATCATGAGGCAAAGCCTCATCATCTTTGCCTCCAAAGAGCACTTCAGCTACACCTTCTCCTAGGCATATTTATTTGTTCTTTTGGCCATCTATGGGATGTTCCATGCTCTTCTCCAACACCACAGCTCAGAGGCATCAATTCTCTTTCTGTCATCCCTATTTATTGTCCAGCTCTCAGATACATAGCAAGTGATCAGAAAAATCATGTCCCGAATTAGACACACCTTAGTCCTTATATTGATATATCTGTGATTATATGAAAAACACTAACATTTTTTAAAAAAAATATATATATACCTGGCATTGTTTTGAGAAATTGAAACAAATAATGCCAGCCCATTGTAGGAACTCAGAAAAAGCTTGCTGCCTCTTCTACGGGTGCATTATTAGCTGTTGGCACCGGCCCTTCCCAGTGTCACAGCCGTTTAATTTCCATTTTGCTTAGAACATCCTTAACCTTCCTTAGGGCCAGTCTGCAAGTCACCCCGAGCCCATCATCTCAGAGTTTGTGCCTATCTTGCCAGTAGGTTCTTCTGGACTCAGAGAAGGCGGTGGGAAGAGAAAGAGGAAACATTGTTGTGGTTCAAGTGTGATAAACATTGATTGACAGGGCTTAAAAAGAAGCTGTTGAATAACAAGAAAAAAGCCTTTAATTATTCCTCTTAACCTGTCTGTTATCCTGTCTACTCCATTCATTCTTTGACAACTGCCTTTCCCCCCTGCTTTAACCGTCTAGGAATAAATTATTTTGAAGAAATGTGTTTTCAAATAAATTTGTTAAGGCTAAAATGTTGACATTTGGGAAACTCTACATTCTGAATATGAACTTTATACTGCATTGGGGAAATTTGCTTCTAAGGATCTCTTTAAAATGCTAAAGAGAAGGATGGTAGTTTAAAGACTAAGGTGCACCTGATACAAGCTGTGTTATTTTCAAGTTTTTCCATAAGCACATGAAAGGTAGACAATAAAGAAGGCTATAGAAGAACTGATGCATTTGAATTGTAGTGTTGGTGAAGAGTGTTGACTATACCATAAGCTGGCCAAAAAACCAGACAAATCTGTTTTGGAGGAAGTGTAAGCAGAGTGCTTCTCAGAGGCAAGGATGGTGAAACTTCATCTCCTATATTTTGGTCATGTTTTCAGGAGTATCAGAGTTTGGAAAAAGACAGAATGCTAGAAAGGGGAGAGGGTCACCTATAGAAAGGAAGACTTTTAACAAGACAGGTTAACATGGTGACTACAACACTGGGCTTGAGAATGGTCGATGGAGATTGTTAAAGATTAAGCAAGGTTTAATCTATTATTCGTAGACTTGCTAGAGTCAGAGTCAACTCTTGGGTGACTAACCACAAATAACAATTTATCTTCCAACAGAGTATTTGAGTAGAGTAGTTAACAGAGGATTTATGTTTAAGAAGGGAGACCAGTTTCTGGTGCTAGATCCTTCCTAATTAGCTGGGTAATCTGTATCAATCTCTTTAAAGAAGCCACAACCTCTTCAAAATGGGCATGTTTTACACACTTTGTAGAACTATCAGCTCCCATGTTGCTGGTTCTATTCATAGTGACCCCAAGAATAAATGTCATAGCAGAACTGTGCTCCATAAATTTTCAATAGCTGGCTTCTCAAAAAGTAAACTGCCAGGCCTTTCTTCTGAGTAGATCTAAACTTTAAATCTTTTAGTTAGCAGCTGAACTGGTAACCATCTGAGCTACCCAAGGGTCTTTCCTTATGGAATAATGGATGTAAATGCATTTTGAAAATGCAAAGAATTGTTATTATTGCATGGTATTCAAAACAGTATTTAAGTGGAAAAAAGAATGCCTTTGGGACAGTTGTTTACGTTCTGACCTTCCTATAGAAGCAGATAAGAGTGTTCTCAGAAGGAAAGAGAGTCAAGGAACTCCTCAGTGGAAGGGTAGGAAGGGTTGATGAGGCAGAGGAAGACTCTTGGAGTAAAAGAGTTGGAGAGCCCAAAATTTTCCTGTTGGACTTTAGAGTCACAGATGAGGTGCCTCTTTTTACAGTTATTTTTATTCTCACCACATAACTTGTTCATCTCCTTTTGTGTTTTTGGAACTAGAGGACTCATGAGCTACCATATAGTAAATGGTGCATGGTTCAATGGATGGAGTTCTCTTGATAGTTAATCCACAGTGGTCTATAAATTCCCAGTAGTAGATGGTAAGTGGTGAAGCCTGAACTAGGAGGTCTATCTAACGTTGGGGTCGACATTTTATGGTCTGGCTGATGGCTGAACAGTACTCCCTAAGAAAATATATGAGCATTATTCTTGCTGTTAGCTGCCATCAAGCTGTGGTTGTTAAGTGCCAGACTGACTCATAGCAACTCTATGAACAACAGAATCCACTAGCAATATCAAGAGAATCCACTCTATGCATTGAACAGTTGTGCACAGATACATAGGATAATGACAAATCCTTGCACAAAGAAATGAAGCACTTCTAGGTCCTAGACCAACCTCATGATGAGTTGTGGATCAGATCATTGTGACCTATGGGATATTATGGATATTAACCGATATACACAAGTAGATCACCAAGTTCCTCTCCCCCCCCCCCCACTTTGCCTTAACCTGGAAGCTATGCTGAAACACTTTCAAAGTTGCAGCAACATTCCAATCTCCACTGAAAGGTGGGAAGTGTCTGGCTTGAGGTGAATTGGTTGGGTATAAAATTGAGTCCCCTCCATGAGGGCTACAATTCTACCACTCAGCTATCATCAAATAATAATGGTATTATGAGTACTTATTCGTGAATAAATCTATTCTTGATTTTTAAATATAGTGGTCTCACACAATATTTGTCCTTTTGTGACTAACTTATTTTACTCAACATAGTATGCTCCAGATTTATTCATGTTGTTAGATGTTTTGTGTGTTAAGAATTGTTGTAGCAAGAAAACCCATCAGCTTCTAAAAAAACTGAAATTATAAAAATTAGAGCAGAGATAAATGAAACAGAAAATTGAAAAACAATTGAAACTATCAACAAAACTAGCAGTTGGTTCTTTGAAAAGGTCAATAAAATCGACAAACCACTAGCAAAACTCACAAAAGAAAAGAAGGAGAAGACACAAATAATCCGAATAAGAGAT
>NW_006399844.1:6944560-6947114 GCF_000299155.1 Elephantulus edwardii | reverse complement strand
GCAACAATGAATGAATGGAATTCCAAAATCTCTGTAGATGTTCATTGAAATGAAAAATAAACAACCTAAATTAAAAAAAAGAGAATTGTTGTTAAATGCTATCGAGTCATAGACGACTCATAGTGACCCAATGAACAGAAGACCTGAGCACTATTCAGAGTTTCTGGAGGCAAGCCATTTTGGAAGTGGACACCACTCCTGCTTCCAAGCTTGTTTTAATCTGGAAACTCCACCAAACACTGTCCACCATGGATAACCATTATCGCATTTGGTATATCAGTGTCACAGTGTTTAGCATCACCGCAACCACGAGTTCCCTCTGTATAGCAATGCACAGACCAGTGCTATACAACGTAGGAGAATGTTTGACAAAAACAATTTAAAGCAGGCCTGAGTGCCGCACATTAAAATTACCCACCTTGGGCTTGGTAGCATAACTTTCTGTCCACTAGGCCAACGTAGCTCTCTCTATGTTGTCATTATTATTGTTAAGTGCAGTTGAGTCGTAGACAACTCATAGCGACCCTATGAATGAAAGACCTGAATACTGTTCATAGAGTTTCCGTTGTTAACAATCAGTTTTTATAATGTGAGTGTAATGTTACAATTTATATTCTATATTATGTACCATTGAGTTGGAATCGACCCATAGCTGACCCTCCGGCAGGTTTTCAGAGGCTATTAATTACATGGGAGGTTCAGACCTGTTGTTCATAGAGTCACTATTTGTACTTGAGTTCATAGAATACTTGACTAGATGGCATTTAAAAACAATAACAACAACAACATGCCCAAAGTATGTGAGACCATCCTTCTCCATCCTTGCCTCTAAGGAGCACTCTGGCTGCACTTTCTCTTAAACATATTTGTTTGTTCTTTTGTCAGTCCATGGGATATTCTGTCCTCTTCTCCAAAATCACAACCTTTATTTCTGTTTTATAAAGGAAGTTTCATAGGTATTTTCTACCAAAGTTATACCATTTCATGGTTGCATGAAATGCAGTACATACAAAAGTGACATTCTCCCCACAAATTTGCCAACATTTGTTATTCTCTGTGGTTGGTTCTTTTTCTTCTTCTCCTTGCTCCTTCTCCACTTTTTTGGATAGTATCATTTTTCCTATCTTGTTTCAAGTCCACTTCATACTTAATCTGCACAACAATTTACTTAACAGGTATAATTAATTACTTTTATTTTACAGATCTGAAAATTAAGGTGGTTATGTGGTTGTTATGTGCCATCAAGCTGACTGCACCTCATAGCAACTCTATCCACAATAGCTCTCAACCCTGCCCTATCCCGAGCCAGTCTTACTGCTTCCAACACACCTATCCCCATTATCCCAGTTATTGTGTCAATCTATCTCATCTAGATGAGGTCTCCTCTCTTGCACAGTTCCTCCACTCTTCCAAGCATGGTGTCCTTCTCCAATGACTAAATCCTTTCTGGTAACATGCCCAAAGTATGTGAGACAGAGTTTAAAAATCCTTGACTCCAAGGAGCAAGCTAGTTTCACCCTCTCCAGGACAGACCTATTTGTTCTCTTGGCAATCCGTGGTATGTTCAATACTTTTTTCCAGCACCATGATTCAAAGGTATCAATTAATCTTCTAAAAATGAAGGTATATAGTAGTGAAGTGTTGAAGTAGAGACAGAATTAAAATGCAGTTTTTAATGTATCCCCAATGCATCCTCTCAATGACCATGGTAGCCTTCCTGTTCTTTTGGAGAGGTTAAATCTCTTCTATCAGCAGCATTTAACATCCTTATTTTACAAGCCAAGTTTCCCAATAATAATAAGTTAATTCATCCATCTCATTAATTCATTCATTTAGTAAACATCTATTGAGAATATAATTCTGCTTCCTGGCTGCTGTCTTAGGTGCTAGGTTTCCAGAAGGAAAGATGATTTCTGTCTTTGAGGTATTACAGTCTGGTTGAGGAGAAAGGAAAACAGAGCTACAAAGTGAATCAAGGGGCAATGGGAAGCTTTGGAGAAAGGGGTCATGTACACCTAGGATGCCAGAAAAGGCTGTGTGGAAGGTGGACCATGCCCGCAGAGCTCCTTTAAGGAAGAAGAAAGGCTTGATTTTTAATCTTTAAAGATGAATAGGCATTCTCCCCACCCTAGCATAGGTGTAGGGCACTGGAGGTCAGGAAAACAGGAGGAGAAAAGGCAGAGAAGTGTGAAAGAACAACTGAGACATTTTGGTACTGTGGCCTGCGAGGAACACTGAGTGTCTGTGGGAGGTGAAGTCAGAGAAGCACAAGGATCTGGTCATGTGGGCCCTTGGGGACCATGCTAAGGAGATTTGACTTTATCCTGTAGATAACGATAATGGAGGATTTTTCAGCTCCAGTTTTAAGAAGTGGGTGACCTGGGCAGATTGATAAGTTACTCTCCCTATATATCTCTCAATTCTTTTTAAGAGAAAGTTGTTGACCCAGAGTCTCAGGTCAAGGCACAGCATGACTAGTTACTGTTTGAGTCTACCTACTTTTTTTAAAAATATTTTTTATTATTTTTTTTCTTTTAATAATTTTAATGAACAT
>NW_006399844.1:6939343-6944433 GCF_000299155.1 Elephantulus edwardii | reverse complement strand
CAATCCCCCCGCACCCCTCCCACCGCCCCATGTACATTCCACTATGCAACCTTAATTGTGGACTCTTGTGATAACCATAATACCCTATCATACATCACTTTTATATTATTCAGTCCCTCATCTGTTTCAGTGCAGTATACACAATTTATCGAGTTTTTCTCAGTCTTACCCCCACCCTGATACCTACTTTTGACCCTAAATGATTGAAACAGGATTGTGAATGTGATTCAGGAGCAGCCAATCAATATAGTAAACTAACCAGTAACTGTGACTACCATGAAATTTTAGCTGGCTCGAGGACTCAGGAATATCTGCCATGTGGACAAGAGTTCCTCAATCCTTGCAAAGTATTGCTACCTAGTTAGTGCTGCAATTGTGTCTTTAGAATGCTAGTGAATTCCAAGAACATAAGCCCATTGGCACAATCCCCTGTGTTTATGAAATGAGTCCTTTGATTCAAAGCAATGTTGTGTGGAATACCATAATAGTGGATAAGGTATGTGATAAGTCTGTAAGTTTGTGGTTCATAGTTTTGGTAAAATCATTTCATGTAAAACAGGTAAATCTATATCCAGAGAAATTATTTCTTCTAGTAAATAGAAGATGCTGCTACGCTTACCATAATGAATGTGATCCAATGTAATCAACATGCCACTAGGTTTCTGGCCAATCACTCTTAAGCATGGTTCTGTATGTAGGACTCAGTGTGGTCTTTGCTGCTGACAGATTGAACACTCAGTAGTGGCTATTTCCAACTATTACCAAGTTGGCCTTGGTGAGTGGAAGTCCATTTGTTGAAACCTTGTCTAACCTCCATCTTTATCACCATGACTTCTTTGTTCTCGAGCATTTAGACAATGACAGGAGTCACTGGAGAAAGAGGATGACTGGTTTCCACAGAATGTGTCACCCTTTCTACTTGATTGTTAAAATCTACCTCTGTTGAAGTCACCATATCTTAATCATTCAAGTCATAAAGACCTTCACTTCTTGGGTCCATTCAGAGAGGTCTATTCAAGTACTTCTTCACACCTTCTTTATTCTTTTTACATGTGTAAGTTAATGATATTATTTACACTGTTTCCATTTTTTTCCCCCCAGTGCCCTGAACAGAACTCAAGGAGTTCTGGTGGTTTTGGGGTAAAGAATTGTGCTGCCAACCCAAGGCATACAGTTTAAATCCACCAACTGCTCCATGGGAGATGGGCAATCTCCTGCCATGTTGTTATGGTGGTTTTTATTTTTATTATTTTGTTTTGGGGCATGTTGCAAGGAGGGACCAGTCCTTAGAGAGGGACATCATGCTTGGGAGGGTGGAGGGACAGTGCAAGAGAGGAAAACACTGGATGTGATGGATTGACTCAGTGACTGGAGTAATGTGGATGGATGTGTCAGAGATGATGAGTTTGGCACAGGACAGAGCATGGTTCACAGCTGTTATTCATAGGGTCACTATGAGCTGCAAGTGACTTGACAGCATTTAACATCAACTACATACCAAACTTTATGTATAATTGAGCTAATTCAGGTTAAGTTTCTGTTACTTAGACTCAAGTAGCTCTCAATCTTTTTTTAAAAAATGCATCTTTTAATAATTTGCCCCTTCTTGAGGTAACATGAAAAAGTCTGTAATTTACAACCCAAAGAAGTCAAATAAAAGAATTTGAAGAGGAAGACATTTCAATCCTACCTTAAAATTGGGAAATCAGACTCAAGCTCAACATTCATTAGTAATATCAAGACAAAAATGTAAACTCAAGTAGAGGTCAAGGAGGTTTTTTGTTTGTTTTTCCTCTCTAGGATAGCCTATATTATTCCACATTGTTGTTGTTATGTGCCGTCGAGTTGCCTGTGACTCTTAGCGACCTTATGTACAACAGCCCTAAACTCCGCTCTGTCCTGTGCCAATAGCACTGTCTCTGACACTCCCATCCCAATTATCCCAGTCACTGAATCAATCCACCTCATAGAGGGCCTTCCCCTCCTGCGCTGTCCCTCCACCCTCCCAAGCATGATGTCCCTCTCCAAGGACCGGTCTCTCCTCACTACATGTCCAAAGTATGTTAGACGGAGCCTCAGAATCCTTGCCTCCAAGGAGCCACCCGGTTTAACCCTCTCCAGGACAAATCTGTTTGTTTTCCTAGCAGTCCATGGTATTCTCAATACTCTTCTCCAGAACCACAGCTCAAAGGCATCAATTCTCCTTCTATCCTCCTTAGTCATTGTCCAACTCTTTGATGCATAATTCAACTTAATATAAAATAAGTTACATATAATAACATATTACATAATTGAGATAATTATTAATATGAATAGTAGATAAAATTAATAGAATAATATTCTTTTATTCTATATTATAGAGAGCTCTTGTGATTTTATAGTTAAGAGTTGCACTGCCAACCTGAAGGTATGTAATTTGAATTCATCAACTACTCCATGAAAGACGAACAATCTCCTAGGGAGTGGCACCCGCTTCCTAAACAACATGCCTTTGGAAACTTTATGAACTTTGATAACTGACAGTAGTTATAGAAAGACTTCAGGCCTTTTGTTCATAGGATCACTATGAGTCATGCTTGACTCAGCAGCAATCAACAACAACAGGGTAAACCAAGTCAGTTCTGACTCAAGAATATATAACAACAAGAACATCAAGAAGTGTATTCTGGGATGCTCTCATGGCCTAGTGGCTAGGGAGCTGTGCTGTCAAACCAAAGGTGAGTTGTTCAATTTTAACAGCTGCTCCATGCAGAAATATGGGCAATCACCTCTTGTACTATTTATAGCTTAAAAAAATACACTGAAGGATCAGCTTTGAGTCAGTTCTGACTTGATGACAATAAGCTTGAGCTTGAGTATATTGCAGATGATCTTACTTTTTTCTAACTCTTTATTGTGACTTTAAAAGAAAGTTTACAGAGCTAATTGATTTTCCATTCAACAGTTCATACAAATTCTGTTTCATGACATTATGTTCACATCACTCTTCTCACTACCTCCCTGTGTTTTACATTTCTGTTCATCTTTCTATCTTACCCATTTCTGCCTTCTAAGCTTTATCCCTGTGTAAATTCTGCCTCCTTTTAAATATTGTAAGTTGACTGTTCTAAGCAAGGCTTTCCTCCCTACTATTGTTAGTATCACCCTATAGGACAGACTATTGTCTAGCTGGAAGTTACGTCATGGGGTGACTCAGTTCCAAGCTTGAAGAGTAATTAAAGGCCATAGTCTCAGGGGTTCCACCAGACTCTATCAAACATGTAACTCTGATCCAGAAAATTTTAGTAATAATTAAGGGTGAAATCATTCCTCCCCAAGCTCTAAAACTCATTTATCAAGTTACTAAAACTATTTGTCTTCTTCTGTAAAATGAGGGTAAAACTTCATAGGGCTGTAGTAAGAATTAAATGAAATTTTATGCACATACATATCCATTCAAGAAGTTGGACTCTATGAAGAAGAATGTGGCATCAGAATTGAAAGAGACTTATCAACAACCTATGCTATGGCTAGAACACAACCTTGTTTGCTGAAAGTGAAGACTGAAGTGTGCCTGATTCAGATCATGGTCTTTTCAATAGTTATTGCTATGCATCTGTGAACTGTACAATGAGTAAGAATGACAGAAAAAGAATTGATGCCTTGGAGAAGAGCCCTGAATATCTCATGGACCAGGAAAATAAATAGATAGGTCTTAGGAAAAAGTACAACCACTGTACTCCTTAGAGGCAAGGTTGGTAAAGCTTCATCTCACATACTTTGGACATGTTGCTAGGAGAGAATATTCCTTGGAAAGGACTATCATGCTTAAAAAAGTAGAGGGTCAGCGAAAGAGAGAAAGACAGCTGATTAGATAGATTGACACAATGACTGCAGCAATGGGTTAAAATATGCTGGGGCTGATAAAGATGGCACAGGATAGGACAGGGTTCGGATCTATTGTTCATAGGGTTGCTATGAATTTTGCTCGATGACACTTAACAACAACATGTATCCAATATTTGTTTGTCTGTTACTTTGTTGTAGTGGTCTATGTGTTGTTATGATGATAGAAGCAATTTCAAATTCCAGAAGGGTCACTCATGGTTGACAAGTTTCAGTGGAGTTTCAAGGCTAGGACGAACTAGGAATAAATGTCTAGTGATCTAGTAATGAAAAAATTAGCCAATGAAAACTCTACAGAACATGTAGAACGTTGTCCAGTGTGATACTGGATGAATCCCCTAGGTTAGAAACACTACACAATAGCTACAAAAATGGACTCATGCCAGTGGTCATAAAAACGGTATGGAAGTGAGTGAAAAAAATATTACCTATGTGTATGTGTATACACACACATATTTACACACAGCATGTATAGTACAGTGTCCAGTAAATAGAAAGTACTCGGTGAAGATTAGTCATTATTACAGTAATTATCAGCAGCAGCATCTCCATTATAATTACAACTCCTGGCCTAGGCCCAAAACCATTTTTCTGAGTGTATGCTTTCTGTTATTAGCGGATGGACAGCTGTAATTGTTGTCAGCTTATTCTCCAAGGGCTCAGGCTTTGGCTCTTCCTAGTAGACTATTTTATAATGTGGCTCAGTGTTTTCATTTCTGTCATTTTGTTGTCCATGCCTCCTGAGGTGGCTGAAGCAGATAAATCCCTGAGGAAAAGAAATAAAACAAATGTCAGGAGCTGTGATGATGATCTCTCATTCTTCTCCAAGTTCAGGGTTGTTATTGTTGTTGTTGTTGTTGTTATGTGCCGTCGAGTTGTTTGCGACTCACAGCCCTAAACCCTGCTCTATCCTGTGCCAATTGCACTGCCTCTGACACACCCATCCTGATTACCCCAGTCACTGAATCAATTCATCTCATAGAGGGTCTTCCCCTCTTGCACCGTCCCTCCACCTTCCCAAGCATAATGTTCCTCTCCAAGGACCTGGCCCTCCTTGCAACATGCCCAAAGTATGTCAGACGAAGCCCCAGAATCCTTGCCTCCAAGGAGTAGCTTGGTTTAACCCTCTCCAGGGTGAATCGGTTTGTTTTCTTGGTAGTCCACGGTACATTCAATACTCTTCTCCAGCACCACAGCTCAAAGGC
>NW_006399844.1:6926317-6937577 GCF_000299155.1 Elephantulus edwardii | reverse complement strand
GATATTGAGCTTCTCCAGTGGTTTTTTCTGCAGATGTAATTGATCTGATTCCTATGCATACCATCAGGTGAAATCCATGTGTATAACCTGTGTTTATGTTTCTTATAAAACGTATTTGCAATGAATAAGTCATTAATTGTACAAAATTCAATCATTCTATGTCCAGCTTCATTTCTGGTAGCTTTGGGTAAACAGATGAAGACTCAAAACCCGTTGGACTAAAGGACACATGGTAGGGATAGATTGAGCAAGTTATGTCCAGCAGGTGAGAAGGAACAAGGTATAGAAGTTTAGAAGAGAGGAGACAGGGCAACAACACATTTTGGAATGGTAGTTTTCAAATCCATAGTACAACAAACCCATCAACTAGTGCCACAGATACTCAGAAGCTAGCGTAGCATACTCTAAAGATTATTTTTAACTACACACACCAACCAGCCAGGCTTGCTTACCTGGAAGCTCTTGTCAATCTCAGCCAATCTGAGTTAGAGACATTGAAGGTGACGGCAGGAGAAGGGATGGGCAGAGCCAACATTCCTCCTGGGTGTGCAACAACTGCAGAAAATCCTTAAGACTAGGCACTCATGGACCACAACATCACAACGGATAAGAGCTTCTTCTTGTTCTCAGCACTCATTCAGGCCCTCTACTTGCTACTGCCCCTGACTACTGAGCGTCTTTGGAGTTTTTGACTCTTTGGTTTTATCTCTTGTTTTCAATTTCATTTTCTTTATTGAAACAGATGGACCTTAGTATCTTTGCTTTGACCTTTAATGAACCTAGAACTTGCCTATGTATCCAATCAAACTGCTTTGGATCGAGTTGAAACTTTGCTAGACATAGATCTTTCCTGATCTCTTTCTCACCTTTCCACCTAAGAGGCACTGGTTTTTATCTATGTCCTGCCACATTACTCTCTCCTCTCTTCCAGAGAGTGGGGCTGGGGTGAGGACCCGGCATCTGAATATGACAAGTACTTTAGATAATTCCTGTGCAGGTGGGCTATGGATTATGCATTCAGAAACATGGCTTCACAGTTTACATCATGTTGTCTTCCATTATCTCCCTCGCACAAGGGTTCTTTTCTCTTTAGCCTGGTTGACAATTAGAACTGGGGCTGGAGTGTGTTGAGGACGGACACTCAAGAGGCAAGAGAATGCTCAGAGCCACAAAAAAGTAATTCTATGATGACTCATGCCTCAGAGAATGATTGTGAGGAATACAGGGGCTGGAGAATAAAGCCTCTCTGTGATGCAAGCCCAGCTGGGCTGGGCAAAGCCCTAGTGCCAAGCTTGGGTTGAAAGTGTTAATAGCTGTTGATTTTCCCTTGGCTAGATTGGGGCTCGCACAGGTCACAGGGACAGAATGAAAAGTCAGTGGAACTCAAGGCGATAATACAGATAATGGAAGCACTGTTACCATGTTCTAAATGAGAGCAGCCTCTGCTACTTACTAGCTGTGTGACCTTGAACAAGTTGTTTAACCTCTCTGAACCCAACATTTAAAACGGGGATTATAATAATACCCTCTTCAAAAGGTTATTTTTTGAGGATTAGGTGGGATAATGGAGATAAAGTCTGTAACAGCATACTGGTTAATAGTTGATGTTGCTGTTACTCCTGGTAGAGTAAAGGGGCCGAAGTTGGTGATTCTGCCTCAACTGATTCTGCTGGGGTATGGGAAAGTGAAAGAGGCCGCTGGTGCCCCCTAAAAGAAGAGCTGGGTATGGTGTCTGGTGAGGAGGAGAATAGGAAGAGTGGGCAGATAATGAGCACTGCATTGGAACAAATGAAGGGAAGAACTATCTGTAAGGAATATATGAGTAGGCATTATATGTGTGACAATGGACTGGAACAAGAGGTGCATTGCAAAGTGGACTGAGGGAGGTGGGGGAGGGAGGACAGTGTGCAAAAATGAATGAATGAATACCCAACCTTTCTGTAAACAATCATGAAAAGCACAATAAAAAAAATAAAGAAAAATATGGATGAAAATCCAACAGAGACCACTTTAACATCAGGCAACTTATATGGAAAAGCCCTGTTGTCTACTGGACATAGGGAAAGCCTTCAGCTATAGCTCAACCCTCATTTGACATAAGACAAGTCTTACGGAAAGCTTGTTCCAAGAAGTCAGTGAGTAAATATTCTCACTCAGAAGTCATGATTTATGGTTCTCCAGAGAATTCATACAGGGCAAGGACAGTGAGTTCACACCTCATTGATGTCAGGGACTTCACATTGAGGAGAGAGTGTCAGTCTGATGAGTTGGCAAACCAGATAATGTGAGAAGAGGAGGAAAAGGAGTAACACTCCAGAAAGGGCATTAAAGATTTTGGGAAAGCTTACAGAAAGCCCATGATTAAAAAGGTTAGGCATGATGATCACACGTGGATGTTAAGGTTTAAGATAATGAATAAATGAAGATAGAACATATGTGACTACTCCTCAAAATTTTCTAGGGATGTTTTGGGATCTGCTATATTTTGAAAACGACACTTGTGTTGAAGTGAATCTAGTATATTTCTGAAAATGAAAAACTGTACGTAAGGTCCTGTACTGTACATGCATGGCATGATGGGGTTCCTGTAAATGACCCGACTTGAAAGTTTTTTAAAAATGAGTGGGTAGAAACATTATAATTTTACAGATACTCTTTCACATTGAGATTTAGAGACCTCAATTCACCTTTCAGGAAGACTGTTGCTTTTTTTTTATTTAATTAAAAAAAACCCCAAAAATATAAAACAAAACATCAACATCTCAGAATGGTTCTTTAATTATCCAGATGGAAAGCATATACTCATTCATTGTTCTTGAAGGAAATGATGACATCATTGTTAAACTGACTGTAGATATTGGTCATATAAATTATGACTCTAAAGCTAGCATTTCTTGAGCACTTATCATGAGGTCATAACAAGTGCTTGGGAAGTTGATTAAACGTATGGATTCAGAGCTGCTCCTTGGAGACTCTGACTCACTAGGTCTGGGATAAAACCTGGAGCCTGTGCTGCTTCCTGTGATGGGAAGAGTTTGAGAAACAGTAACTTATTTGTGATTTGTGTCAATTAACTATTACAATTACCCTCCGAGACACCCACCATTATAATCTCTATTTCACATATTAGGAAGTCAGCTCATCACTTAAGTGATGATAGAAACTCCCAAACACTGCTGTTGAGTTGATTCCAACTTAAAGTAATTCTCTAAGGCAGGGTAGATATGACATTCTCAAGTGAAAGAGCTAACAGCTAGAAAGAAGGACTGCGGGCACGAGCTCTCAGCTGTGCCAGTCCTCAGAGCCAGTCACACTGCACTGTTTGCTGGGTTTGGTAATGATCAGTACACATGGGGACAGAGAGAGGAAGAATGGAAGATCTGAAGGTCTCTATAATGAAAGACTATGAGACTCTGAGCGTAAGCAGTGCTGTTTTGCTATGTCGGAAGCAAAAGGTTATGGGGAACTGGGACAGGAGGCCCTGGAGCTCATCAGGAGAAGTGCCCTCAGCTGCTACAGTGCTGATCTGTGGAGGGACACCAGACAGTCTCTGTCAGCTGCCTACCAGAGACACAGCATGAGATGGGATGCCTGGGAATAGGAGAGAAGACATGATGGATGTTGTGTGATGATTGTAAGGAGGTGGGCTGCTTTAGGGGCATATAAGGCATTCTCTTAGGGGCTTGACTACATAACGAGGGAATGCCTCCTGTAAGGATATTGAGATCAGGTGTGGGGACAAGTCATTATCATGTGGGCAATAAAGGGTAGCGGGACTTAGACCAATGTTCATGGCAGCATTATGCTGAATAGCCAAAGTGTGGAGGCAACACAACTGTCCATCAACCCATGAATGGATAAACAAATTGTGGTATATTCACGCAGTGGGATGTTATTCAGTCATAACATCCCATTGTTCTGATATGCTATGGTGTGCGTGGATTTTGTAAATTCATGTTCTCGTGAATTCGATATTAAATAAAATAAACCAGACTCAAAAGGACAAATATTGTACAATTATGTGAGATATGTAACTATATAACGTGGTAGAAAAGACATAATGAAAGCATATGCTCTCTTCTTTCCAAATATGCTGCTCATTTAAAAAGCATTCATCTCTCCCATGGTGATTTCTACTTCTCTGCTAGTTTTGATAATTGATTGAAGCAGTCACACAGAACTCGTTGACAATAATCACATTATGGAGATTACAAGGGAAGTAACATAATAATTCAAGATTAAGTAAGACTCAGGATGCAGTTCACAGGGCAGCCTTTTCTCAGGCATGCTCACAGGCAGGCCTCTTTCTGGCCCTTGGTGCATTGGCCCCTTGACCCAGCTTCTCCTCTACTTGGGCAAGTTTTATGAAGCTCTGCTGATAGGTGCTTTACTCTGCCAGCAAACCTTCTGCCTCAAGGTACTCAGCTCTCTCACTGTATGGGTCTGGGAGCCAAGACCAAGTTCCTGGAAGTACTCCATTCTGCCACTCTGCCTCTTTCACTGACTATTCCTCCGTTTTCACTTCTTTTTTTCTTTCTAATTCAAGATTCCTAGGCCATTACTTTTGTCTTACATCCAATGTAGAGATGAGAAAATGATATCTTGAGCAAATGAGTGATTTGTGTTATTGACCTGACACTCATACTACCTCATTTAATCCCTGCCTCTACCCTGAGAAGGAAATGTTGTCACATAGAGGTAACAATGAAAACCTTTCTACTCCCCCGCCTTCTCTTTCATCATCAGTCTTTCCCCACCACCCCACCAATCCTCTTTTTCAGAGACACACAGCCATTTTCTACAGGACAACTCAATTCTGGGCCTGGGTAGCAGAAGAAAGGATCTGAGCTCTTGACCTATCTTCCTCTTTGTGAAAATCAAGATCCTGGGGAGCCTAACTCTGGGTTTCCAACTGCCTTGTCAGATCTGTAGACCTCTCCAACCTCCAATAATGCAGATCTTAAATGGTGGATGTAAAAGGTTAAATAAAGAGGTGCATTGTCTTTCCTGTGCTCAGGTGCACAGACCACCTTAGAAGCCTGGGATTGGTGTTTTATCTGCAAAGGACTCCTCTTGAAGACCATGGCCCAGAGGCTTCCACTCTGACCTGAAGTAGAAGGAAACACACTGTTCATCTTCCAAGAGCAGATCCTCAAACGATGAAGTGACTTCAAAATTTTGCTTCATTACCCTGTGTCCTCCTCACAGCATTGCCATCTCTCTGAATCTCAGAAAGGCAAGCAAGTTACCCAGTGTCACACAGCTAGCAGGAGTATGGTTATGTTATTATGTGGCGTCAAGTAGACTACATCTCACAGCAACACTATGAGCAATACATTGAAACCACGTTCTATCCTGCACCGTCCTCATGATCCCCTACACGCTGAAGTCCACTGTTACGGTCACTGCGTCAGTCCATCCTGTTTAAGGTCTTCCTCTCTTTCTTTGACCTTCCCCAGAAGCTCTGGTGTCCTAGTGGTAAGGAGCCGTGCTGCAATAGAAAAGACAAGTGGTTTGAATCTGCCAGCTGTTCCATGGGAGAATGATGGGCAATCTCCTCCCCTCCAGTTTACTGCTTCTGAAAACCTGCTGGAGGGTCAGCTATGGGTTGGTTCTAACTCAACAGCACATTAACAACAACAATAAAAACAACTACAACTTTTCCCAAAATTATAAGAACAAAGGGCTGGTTCTTCATGAATTCATACTCAAAAGATGTGAGACAAAGTTTCACCATGCTTGCCTCGAAGGAGCACCCTATTTGTACTTCCTCCAAGGAAGTCCATGAGAGAATCAATACTCTTCTCCATACTACCATTCAAAGGCCTAGGTTCTTCTTCTGTCATCCTTTTTTCAGATGAAATCTGGGTCTGTGTGGTTCTCACTTTACCCTGTGTCATGGGGATGAGCAGTGTCCTGCTGCATTAAAAACAACATGGTACTTGTAGAGAGGTCAACTGTGCTGGAGGGCTTAGCTTAGGGATATCTGTTTAAGGAAGACCAGGGCACACACGGTTCTAGTCTGTGAGTACTTAGGCACTAAGACTGACCCATGGAAGGCAAGCCAATTATGTTCATGGTCTCCACAGTCCACTGCAGGTATCAGAACTGTGGACTAAGAGGCGTGACAACCCAGACCATTAAGAAGAATTCCGATTCCACAGCTTGCCTTCTCCTTCTGCCCAGAAAGAAGCCACGGCTGGGACTTCCTCATTCTTTCTCCTGCCAATGACTTGCCATAAAATCTCAGTTATTTGTTTTGGTCTCAACTTCCTCCCACTTTCTATGAGACCAGCAGGGGGTGTTCCTGGAGCCAACATGACTGAAATTTTTTGGCATGTTTTTCATTTGTATATTCCCAGAACCTAGCATGGTGCCAGATTCATGGTAGGCATCAATGAAGTTTGTTAAATGAGTAAATGAATGAATGATAATTCAGGTGTAAAGGCTATTGCCAGTCCTGGCCCTGACAATCCTGGCTCTTTGGATGTTCCCTTCCTTGTCCTTAAAAAGGTCCCTTACTCGGCATCTGATATTATTAATGAGGACAAAAGATGTAAATTTGGCACTGCTGTCCTCTGCTTAAGGGGAAGTCCATTGTGTGAAAACTTAACAGTTGTGAGAATAATAAACTATGATGGTAGTGGTTCACTTAAACAGACGTCTGTGAGGAAAGATAAGGAAGAAATGACCATAATAGCCTAACAGTCATGAACAGGGCCCTGGAAAAGCTCAAGGATAAAAACAATGAAGAGCTGTCACAACATAAAAGACAGAAAATGGCTTCTTAAAGTCATAATCACGCTTTCAAAAACCACTAACATTCTTATGCGTTTCCTTTCAGTTGTCTGTCTTTTTGTATTTCTTCTCCATAGAGATTGTGAGATAGATACACACACACACACACACACACACACACACCCTTTTTTTGCATTCTGTTATTGTTTATTGCATAAAATGTAAATATTTCAACATGTAGTTGTAAACTCTTTATAAACAAACATTAGTTTCAGTTGTAAACTCTTTATAAACAAACATTAGTTTCAGTTGTAAACTCTTTATAAACAAACATTAGTTTCAGTGGTTGAATAAAATATCATATGATGGGCGTACCAGACTGTATTTAACTATTCTCTTGATATTTTTTTATAATTTTTTGCACTCAGTTTTGGTTTTTATTCCTTCTATTGTCTACTATAATAGAAAATAAGACAATCTTTAAGCAAACATATATAAAGATATTAAATGTATGTGTATATTTTGTTTCAAATTTTTCTTATTAGAAATAAGTAATGCTACAAAAAAGCTTTTTAATTTTTTTTAAAATGGTAAATGATCTGTAACAAAAAAAGCATATACAATTCAGGAACATTGATCACATTTATCATGTTTATGCAACTATCACAAGTTTCTAGAACTAAAATGTTTCATCACCTCAAGCAGAAATTTAGTAACTTACCCTTAAACAATGAATCCACATTTGTTTCTGTACATTCCAAAGAAGATCTTGGAGTTTTAAACTTACTTAGTTTATATCCTAAAAGTAGGCAATCAAGAGTCAAAAGCTAGATCCCAAGAATCTGGATTTTTGAGACTAAATCATTGCTAATTTGGAAAACTTTGTTGTGGTTCTAAGATTCCAAGCTTTGAATTCAGATTGAGGGCAAACCCCTGTTACCTTGGGTATGTTGGTTGACCTTTCTAAGTCTCAGTCTTCTTAGCTGTAAATTAGAATCATGGTTACACGTTCCTTATGGAACTATTGTGGAAATGAACAAATGAAACAGATAAAACTCAAGGCTTGACAGAATATGTGTTCCAAAAACATGTTCTCTTCTGATCAATGACCCCTGACTTACAATGACAATAAATGGAATCAGATCATTGCAACCCACAGGGCTTTCATTGGCTGATCTAAATTGAGAGCTCTGGTGGCCTAGTGCATAGGGAGTGCCACTGCTAACCAAAGATCAAACCTTCCTAGTGGTTCGAGTCCACCAGTTGCTCTGTGAAAGAAAGATTCACAATCTCAACTATGAGTTGGTTCCAACTTGATAGCAGACATCTAAAATAGATGGTTAGGCTTTTCTTTCAGTCTGTGTTAGTCTAGAAGCTCCACTTTGAAACATTTTTGACAAAATAACATGAGAGCCTCCACTGACAAACGGCTGGTGGCTGTGTACGAGGTACATTGGCTGGAATTAAACCCGGACCTCCCACATGGTACTGCTAATGTATCTAACTTCTTGTTGTTGTGTACCCTTGAATCTGATCCAAGTGGCCCAGAAGGAGACTGCCCCTTCTTCTCCAGTGGAGCATCTGGTGGATTTGAACCGCGCGCACCTTGGGGTTTGCAGTGCATCTTCTTTCCACTTGACCACCAGAGCGCCCTTGCATTTGATTATCAAATGGGATGAACATTTTCACTTACGTTGTACATTTATATTTCTCTCTCTGTGTATGTATATGATTTAATAAAATATCATTTGGGGCTCTAAAATAGAATATCTATCAGGCCACCTGGATATATAGCTTTTTTTTGAGGCTCATCTCAAAGACTCAAACTCATTGCCATTGAATGAGAACCATCTCTTAGCTGACTTACTACTGGGTTTCAGAAGCTGTAAATTGCTTGAGAGGAGATTGTTCTTTCTCTCATGGAGGGGTTGGTGGATTTGAACTGCCAGAGAGACATGACCTTTGGGTTAGCTGTGCAGCTCCCTACAGATTACAGACACCAGAGCTCACTTAGAGCTCATCAGTCCCAAAGAAAAGCAGCTACAAGTGCCCTAACAGCACCTCCGGTTTTAAGATGTCTTTAGACTGCCATTTCCCTCTTTAAATGTTTCCTGTTGTTGTTGTGTACCATCGAGTCAGAACCAACCATAGCTGACCCTCCAGCAGGTTTTCAGAGGCAGTTTATCACACGGGAGGAGATTGCCCATCCTTCTTCCAAGAAGCAGCTGATGGATTTGAACCATGTTCCTTTGGGTTGAAAGCCCAATTCCTTACTCCTGTTACCAGTGCTCCCTTAGGCATGAATTTTAATGTGTTGACAGATCCCAGGGAGGAGCTTAACGTTTGGAGAACAAATTAAAAGGGAAAACAGAATTCCATTTCCAGGCTGTGGGATGGTCAGCCTCTCTAGGAGGCCAGTGCTCCCAGGCAGAGAAGCTGGGCCGGCCTGGGGATGGGTTTTGGCCTCAGTAGGACAGGAGGACCGAACAGCCTCTGCCACTTCCCTTACTTCTGCCGTCTATAAATTAATTTCCTATCTTGTAATTATGTCTCGTGTGGTAATTAGGCCCTTCATATCAATGAAGCCAAATTTCCGTGTGTAATGGAGTGAAGCAGGAGTGCACGAGATGAATGGCGATGTAACCTTGGCAGCCAGGATCTGCGAGATCTGCACAGGGCCAGGGAAGGTGGCTCGGTGCTGAGCGGAATCCCACTGCGCACCAGGCGCTGGGCCAGGCCCTGCGCCCGCAGCTTTGCACGCACCATTACATGCAGTCTTCACACCCAGACCTCTTCCCCAGCATCTGCGCCGTGGCTTTCAATGTCAGAATCTGCTCCTGCACACTCCCCCAGGGGAGAAATCCAGTCCTTCAGCGGCACCTTGGGGAGCACATGGAGGGCATCAGGCACTGAAGATTCTGCTGGGTGTGGAGGAAAGGGGTGCTGTGAAGAGCCGGCCAAGCCCAGCCTTGCTGAGGGTTGGCCCACAGACCTTATTGTTTTCTGGAATTTCACCAAGACCGCAAGTGCTGACTCCACAGCACACAACAGCAACAACAAAATGAAAAGTTAGAGGTTCAGATCTACTGCTGCCTTGTAGGAGAAACGTAACGAGTCTGTTCTTGAAAGATAGATTTGTTTTGTGCTGCAGTGTTGGAGCCAACCCATAGCTAACCCTCTAGCAGATTTTCTCTTTTTTAAATTTTTTTTAAATATTAAATTGATTTTAATGAAAGTTTACAGAGACTATGGGTTTCTATTCGTTCATTGTTGCACTTTTCTCCCTGCCCACTTCTCTCCCCATTTGCTTTTTTTTTTTAAAGTAAAAAATAAAAATAAAAATTCTTTCATTGTTATTCAATCCCTCCCTCCAAGTCCACTCCACTATGCTACCTTCTTTCTGGACTCCTCTCATAACAGTAACATCTAATCATATATCCCTTTTAAACAGTTCTCTCCCTCATCTGTTTCAATACAGTATACATAATTTATCCCATCTTTTTCAGTCGCCCCCCCAGCCCCTATGTCAATCCTCCTTTATAACAGTGGCATTATGCTGTATTTGTCTTCTTGTGACTGAGAAATTTCACCCAGTATAATGTCTTCCAGGGTCACCCATTTTGTGTACTATTTCATGACTTTTTTGTTTTACAATGCTGTGTAGTATTCCATTGTGTGAAGATACCGCAGCTTCTCTATCCATTTGTTTATTGATGGGCACTTGGGTTGTTTCCAACTCTTTGCTATTGTGAACAAAGAAAGCCACGATAAACATGGGTGTGCATATATCTGCTTGGGTGGCAGTTATGATTTCTTTAGGGTGTATTCCCAGTAGAAGAATTGCTGGATCAAATGGTATTTCTGTTTCCAACTTTTTGAGAATGAGCCATACAGCCTTCCATAGTGGTTGCCCCATTTTATACTCCCACCAACAGTGAATAAGGGTTCCAGTTTTTCCACAACCTCGCCAGCATTTGTTGTTTGCTGTTTTGTTACATTTTCTCTAGCAGATTTTCAAAGGCAGTAAATTGCATGGGGGGAGATTGTTCATTCTCTTTCCATGGAGCAGCTGGTGGATTTGACCCCTTGCTATTGGGATTACAGTGCAACTGCTTATCACTAGGTCACCAGAGCTCCTGCCTAAAACCTTTACAGCCTTGGAACTCAATGGAGTGCCGTCATGAGTCTGAATCATTTCTACTTCTGTGGGTTTTAAGTTGTTTTAAAAATTGCTTGAGGAACCTTGGTGAACCCTGGCATGGTCTGTAGCTGGTTGCACTGCTAGCCAAAAGGTTTCAAGTCTCTGGGTTCAACTACGTCAGTGGCTCCCAGGGAGGAAGATGGGATATGTCTTTCCGTAAATAAAGATTTACTGCAGAACAATATCATTGATTTCACATGCAAGCAAGATTCTACTGAAGATTATCCAAAAACGACTGGAACAGCACATGAGCAGAGAATTGTCAGAAGTCCAGACTGGGTTGAGAAGGGGTTGTGGTACTAGGGATATTGTAGCTGATGA
>NW_006399844.1:6863864-6925212 GCF_000299155.1 Elephantulus edwardii | reverse complement strand
TGTACATAGGGTCACTATGAGTCACAAACGAATCGACAGCACATAACAACAACAACTGCCTTGAAACTGATGGAGGGTCACCATGAGTTTTGGAAGCAACAAATGGCCTTGGGTTAGGTTTCCTTTGCATTTAGAGGAATGCTGACGGTGCAGGGTCCAAGTGATTGGCTTCTAGATGAAATGTTCAAAGCCATCATGCACTGGGTGGCAGGGAGACGTGGCTGTTTCCACAGCTATTACAGTCTTGGAAACCCAATGGGAAACGTCTATTGCACCCTAAAAGTTAGAATCACTTGATGGCAGTGAGTCTGGCTTTTATTTGTTTATTTATTTTTAAAGTCTCTTAGGTTCTCAATTTCTTAATATGGGAATAATCATCTCAATTTAGATTTAGGAATGGTTAGAATATACACTCTTGATTCAAGGAAATGTCTTAGTTTGCACTGTTTTTTCACATCTATGTATGAACATATAAACATAATATAAATGCACACTTCCATGTATATATATGCACAACTCACAGCACACACAATAGACAGAATATGAAATATAAAATCACCTCATATAACGTTAAGTTGTTTGTTGTTCGGTGCCATCGAGTTGAGCACAATTCAAAGCGACCCTATTGAACTTGCACTGTCTTGAACCAACGTCATCGTCTCTGAAACACTTGAGCCCATTGCTGCAGTCACTGATTGTGGATTCAAATAAGATGAAGTTGTTGACAGCCTCAATCTTTTCTCCATCTATCATGATGTTGCCTATTGGCTCAGTGACAAGGATTTTTGTTTTCTTGATGTTGAGATGCAGTCCATATTGGGGGCTGCAGTCTTTTATCTGAAGCAAATGCTTCAAGCCCTCCTTACTTTGAGCAAGCAAGGTTGTGTCATCTGTATATTCATTATATATATTGATTATATAAGGTTATTGATGAGTCTCCCTTTGATCCTGATGTCACGTTCTTTTTCAGAAAGTCCAACTTCTTGAATAATTTGCTCAGATGAAATGAGTGTGGAGAAAGGGTACAACCCTGATGCACATCTTTCCTAATTTTAAATCATGCAATGTTTCCTTGCTCTGTTTACAAAGTAGCCTCTGTATCAGGTTGTTGGTGTTGTGTACCATCCCACAGCTGACCCTGCAGTGCGTTTTCAGAGGTAGTTTAATCATACTGGAGGAGATTGCCTATCCTTTTCCCATGGAGCAGCTGGCAGATTTGAACCAAGTGCTTTTGGGATTGGTCAAACATTCTTCTTATAGCCCTTGTCCGTCCACTTGCTGTACCGAGGGAAATCGTGGTTGCTGTGATGCTGAACTCTGTGACACTGATGTGTCATGTGCAATAATGGTTATCCATGGTGGACAGTGTTTGGTGGAGCTCCTGATTAAAACAAGCTTGGAAGCAGGAGTGGCATCCACTTCTGAAATAAGTTGCCTCCAGAAACCCTATGAACCGGGAAAAATGATGAAACTCATACAAGTGTTCAGGTCTTTCATTCATCGGGTCACTATGAATCGTCTACAACTCAACAGCACTTAACAGCAACAACAACAGGCCACCACAGCTCCCTTAGGTAGGTCTCACATTGACTTGTGAGTGGTCTTCTTCTGGGGATTTCTGACTAAGGCAAAGTGTAGTTCAAAGAGTCTTAAGGAGTGAGCACAGACAGGGTAAAAATAAACTTTTGCATTAATACATTATCCTAATGATTATCCTAAAGATAAGCTTGATCAGATATGAGCATTGCTGAGATTGATTTGCCTAAAATAAGATGCTCATTTGCATTTTTCTGATTTTCTCCTCCTTCATTTAGCCACATTAAGACAGCTGCAGCTCTCATCCAAGGACAAACATTTGAAATATATGGATATTGTCTACATGCATTTATGGGGCATAGAATCCTCCCCACCCACCTGTGTGTGCAGTAATCTCTTTGATAGAGGAGAGGAGGACAGTATAGAGAGCTTCAAGGTGACAGCTCAGACTGGCTAACACTGGGTCAGCTTTCGCAACACTCTTTGATCACATTTTTTAACTTATACAAGAAACAGACATCTATTGGGCTAAGGAATGTGCCTGGGTAAAACAGGCTGGAGGGAGCTCTAGTGGTGTGTTCTTGTAGCAAGTCGTGCTGTCAATTCAAGGGCTGCTCATTTTCAGTGTTTCAAATACACCAGTGATTCTGTGGGAGAAATATGGCAATCTCCTCCCTTGCAGCTTCAGAAACCTGATGGAGAGTCACTGTGAAATGGAAGTGACTTGATGGCAGGGAAATGCTTTGGGTTTTGCTGGTTTGCTTGTTTGTTTTAAAGGAGATTGGAGAAGATGCTGAGTCCTGACCTGAGTTAGAAGGAATCATATATTTCACAGCTCTCTTTTATGAATTAGTAACTATTCTCATCAACTCTGAGAAGTGGCTAGAACGAAAACCTGCTGCTCTCAAGTCAATTCTAATTCCTAGTGTCTCCACAGCACAGAGCATATCTGTCCTATGGAGCTTCTAATGTTGTCATCTTTATGGATGCAGATTGCTACTTCCTTCACTTGCAGAGAAGCTGGTGGATCTGAACTGAGTGTCTAACCATTGCGGTACCTGGACTCAAGAGTTAACTAGGGTAAACATTATTTAAAGTTAATTTGTAATAATTTGAATTATGTCTTCATAAAATGTTAGGGAGCTCTGGTAGCTTAGTGGTAAAGAGTTGCACTACAACTCAAAGATAACACGGTTCAAATCCAGGAGCCATGTTTGCAGGAGAAAGATAAATAATCTCCTCCCATGTGATTTATTGTCTCTGAAAACCTTCTGGAGGGGCAGCTATGAATTGGTTACAATTAAACGATATAAAAGAAGGACAAAATATATGGTAGTGAGCTTTGGTGGTGTAGCTGACCCTCCAGTGGGTTTTCTGAGCTGAAAGTTGCAGAGGAAGAGATTTCTTATCTTTCTCCCTCAGATCTGCTAGTGAATTCAAACTGGTAGAGAGGCGAGCTGTCTGGTCTTTGGGTAGCAGTGCAAATCGCTCTGGTCTACGCCACCAGAATGTTCTAAACAGAGCCAGGGAAGCACAAATGGGGAAAGATAGATGGCACCATTCTTCCCAGATGCCTCTGGGTGGATGGAAATCACTAAGGAAAAGAACAAGCCTGAGATTACAGAAGCTGTAAGAGAAAAGAATTTTCTCCTGTAAACTGGTCTCTTGAATTTGGACTTATCAAATCCTGAAATGTGATGAAAATAGTTTTGTGTTCTTTAAAGCCCCACTTGTGGTTCTGGAGTTATAGCTGCCCTAGGGAAACAGACAATCGTTTGTTCATTGTCTCATGAGACAACTGTTCATGCCTCCTCTGTTCCCAGCCCTGGGTCTTAAACCTACTGACTCAGCTCAAGCTTCTCTGCTATTGGACCTAGGTGGGTGTGAGCTATTCAGAGTGAAAGACTTGGACTTAGTCAAACAGATAAGACCATTGCTTTTATTCATTTTACCACCCAGCTATGGTGGTTTAGCGTGTATCATGTTGTGCTGCAAATGGAAAAGGCAGTGGTTTGAACCCAGAGAGCTTCTCACACTGATTCTAGGCTCCTTCAACCTGAAGACTTGTTTTCTCTGTGGCCTGCCTCTCTCCACCTTGATCTGCTGATTAGCCTTTGGAGTGGAAAGAACCCGGATTGTGGGATCATGGTTTGGATCTTGGCCCTGCTGTTGGTGTCAGCTGTTGTTCACAAGGGCTCCCTCCGTGCAGGGAATTTAATACATTATTTCACTTAATCCTCACAATGCTCCCATGAGGCAGATACTCACGCTATTGTCTTCATTCTGTGGCTAGGAAAACAGATTTATAGAAATAGAAGCTAAATAACCTACCCAAGCTTCGCAGCTGTGCTCCCTCTGACTCTAAATATAATTCTTTTTTAAAAAGTAAAATTTTCTCTTCCCCCCCCCTTTTTTAAAAAAAGCTACACTCATTTGGCTCAAAATTATGAAGATAAAAAAAATTTACATCCCTTTCCCCTAAAAAAAAAAACCCAGTGAAATGTTTCCTTCCCTTCCCTCTTATTCCAATAAAAAGTCCACCTTCTTGGACGCAAATTATTCCTCACTTGCTCAAGTTTTCATCCATTGCTACACATCAAAAGCATATTGTTTCCATTTTTAAAAAATTTTAATTTCTTTTTTAAAATTTATTATTAATTTAAATGAAAATTTACAGAGACTTTGGATTTCCATTCATTCATTGTTGCACTTTTCTCCCTGCCCACCCCTCTCCCCGAGTACACTCTTCTCTTTGAAAAGTAAAAGAAAAATTATTGCATTGTTTCACAATCTCTCCCCTCCCAGGTCCACTCCACTATGCAGCCTTCGTTCTGGACTCCTGTCATGACAATAACTATCTAATCACATATCCCTTTTAAACAGTTTTCTCCCTCATTTGTTTCAATGCAGTACACATTATTTATCCCATCTTTCTCAGTCTCTTCCCAACTCCGATGTCAGTCCTGTTTTACAACAGTGGCACTATGCAGTATTTGTCCTTTTGTGACTGAGATATTTCACTCAGCATAATATCTTCCAGGGTCACCCATTTTGTGAAATATTGCATGAGTTTCTTTTTTTCCCAATGCAGTGTAAATATTCCATTGTGTGAATATACCAGAGCTTCTCTATCCATTCATTTGTTGGTAGGCACTTAGGTTTGTTTCCAACTCCTTGCTATTGTGAACAAAGCCGCGATAAACATGGGTGTGCATATGTCTGCTTGGGTGGCAGTTATGGTCTTTTTGGAGTATATTCCCAGTAGTGGAATTGCGGGGTCAAATGGTATCTCTATTTGCAACTTTTTGAGAAACCATCATACTGCCTTCCACAGTGGTTGCACCATTTTACACTTCCACCAACAGTGAATAAGGGTTCCTTCCAGTTTCTCCAGAACTTCGCCAGCATTGGTTGCTTGCTTTTCTGTTAAATTTTGCTATTCTTACTGAGGTGAGATGATATCTCATAGTTGTTTTGATTTGCATCTCTCTTAGAGCTAGGGATTTTGAACATTTCTTCATGTGCTTGTTGGCCATCTGAATGTCTTCTTTGGTGAAGTGTCTGTTCATATCCTGTGCCCACTTTTCAATTGGATTGTTTACCTTTATCTTGTTGTGGTGTTTTTCATTATATTTTTGAAGAGAGATGCTACTTTGTTCAAATCAGATTTCAGGCAAGGTCCATACACTGTATTTGGCTGATTCCCTTGCTTTTTATCACTGAATAATGCTCTTGAGATCATTTTGTATCAGGACACAAAGAATTCCTTCCTTCGGTTCCTGTCAGTTGCAGAGCATCCCTTGGGATTGATGTACTAGAACTTTGTAACCAGTTTTATGTTGGTGAACATTTAGGTCACCTTTCACCTTTTGTTTTTAACAAACAATGCTGCATTGAATCAACTTCTAAGTAGACACCTTGTGCATATGGGAGTGTATCTGGAAGATAAATTCTTGGAAGTACAATTGCTAGGTGAAAAGATAGTGCAGTTGTAATTTAAGAAAATTATTGCTTCCTGAAAGTAGAACCAGTTGATACTCTCCCTAGCAAAGTAGTTGGGAACCTGTGGGCCGGGGCCCTTCTCAGAAGCACCATCTGATCTTAAGCCTCTGTTCATGTTCACTGGCCTATTCACCATATCTGGTGACTTCTTCTTCTTTAAGACTCAGTCCAACATTTCCTCTCCCCATGCAACCTGAATTGAAAGCTGTGCTTCCTCTCTGAAAGCACTTTGGACATATTTTCAGGAAGAACCAGTCCTTGGAGAGAGAGAGAGAGTTCATGCTGGGAAAGGTCAGAGAAAGAGGAAGACCCATAATGAGGTGGATGACACAGTGCTGACTCCAATGGCTTTGAGCATGACAGAGGTCATGAGGGTGGTGCCGGACATGGTGAGGTTCAGATCTGCTGTTCATCTGGTTACTAGGAGTTGGAGTCAATTTGCTGACCCATAACAATAACAGTAACAGAGTAACAGCACTTTCTGACGCTTCCTTTCCTCACCACACCCCCCTTGCATGGTATAGATCACATGGGGTCCTCTCTGTGATAACTCTTTCTCTTCCACTGTTCAGTGAGACCCTGAGGGTGTTGACTGAGGCACATCGTAGGTGGCTGGTCCACAGAGGTGCTGAGGAACAGTGAGGCTACAGTATAATCTTAGAGTCTTGTGTCAGTGGGAGTTCAGGGATTTCTGCTATTTCTGTGGGTGCAGCTAACCCAGAATCATGAGATTATTACCCTCTGGCTCTCAAGTATTGGGGCCCAGGGAAAAACCCACCCAAACATACTACTTAGCCTCAGATGACTGCAACAGATGGCACCGTGTCACCAAGGCTCAGAGGTCTGGTTATCCTAGACTCACACCTCTCCCGGAGTCTGCCTTTCAAACTGTTTTCTGTTTAATCTGGGCTAGAAAACGGCATTTTTTTTGTTGTTGTTTTACAATCTCTGCTCTTTTTCCCCCCACCCCACCCCACAAATGAACCTGTCATCCTCCCAAGTGTTATTATCTGGATGGGCAGGAACAGAGCTGGGCCCTACAAAAGCAACTTAGGGAGTTAGGCGGGGCAGGTGGGAGTAATCCCGGGTGCCCGAGGTGGGGGAGGGTGCTGGCAGATGGCTCCCCAGGCAAGCCTCAAAAGACAGGATTAAAAAGTAATTTTCAGCAGGCTGAAAATGGGACTGCAGATTTGGGTCAGCACTTTTAACTCTTTCCTGGCTGCAGGCCAGAGCCAAGGAACTGAGGGGTGGTGACCTGCCTGGGGGGATGTTTAGTGAGAACCCCTTAACTTTCCCCATCTAGACCTCAGGAAGTGTGCCTCCTAGGCCTCTTTTCTTGTTCTTTTTTATGCCTTTCTTTACTTTATAAATTTGTACTTTGAGTGAAAGTTTACAAAGCATATTGATTTTGCATTTTGTTCTAAACCATTAATTAGAAGACTCACAATGTAATCACACTTTCTGATTTCCATTAACCCTACACTTATCCGTGTCTTCCCTTTTACTTTAGTGATACTGTGCTGATTGTCCTTTATTTTACTATTGCCGTTCTCTTCACGCCTGGGCCTCTTCTCAAGGAGAGAACTCAGACTGTCCCTATAGGGCTTCTTCTGAGTTATAAGAGTCCTACTTCTCTTCTGTCTGCAGTCTACACTGTGAGAAGCAATGAGACTCAGAGGACTGAAAGTGGTATCTTGTCCTGTTATCAAAAGCACCTTAGATAGTTGTTGCTCCACAAATAAATTTCCTTCATCTCAACAGCCAATGTGTTAAATTATTCCCCCTGAAAAAAATAATATTTTTTCTCCTTATGATCCTGAAAGCAACTGGTAGGGTTTCCCTTTTCTCTCTGGTTGCCAGGAAGCTGGGAGCCATAACCACAAACTAACTCTATGAATATATTTTCTTTTTCCACCTATCTTGTTATTCTGTTCTAATTTACATTTCTCCTGGAACTGATTTCAGTTTTTCTATTTGTATCATATCATATTGTTGAATTTAAAAAAATGACTAGAGGGGAGCTCTGGTGGCCTAGTGGTAAAGAGCTGCAACTACAATCCCAGAGGCGCACGGTTCGAATCCACCAGATGCTCTGCCGGAGAAGGAGGGACAATCTCCTCCTGTACCAGTCAGATCTGATTTGACGGTACACTCACACACACACACAAAAAAAAAATTTTAAAAAAAAAGAATGTTTATTTAAAAAAAAAATGACTAGAACAGTTCACAGACCGAGAACCGCCAGAAGTTCAAGCTGGGTATAGAAGAGGCTGTGACATCAGGAATATGACTGCTGATTCAGATGGATTCTGGCTGAGAGCAGAGAATACCAGAAGAATGTCTATTTGTGTTTTATCGACTCTGCAAAGGCATTCGATTTTGTGGATCATAACAAGCTATGGCTAACACTGAGAAGAATGGGAATCCTAGAACATTTAACTATGCTCCTGAGAAACCTATACCTAGGCCAAGAGGCTATTGTGTGAACAGAGCAAGGGAACACTTATTACAAGGTTTAAAATTAAGAAAGGTGTGTGTCTGGATTATATCTTCTCTCCATTCTTATTCAATCTGTGTGCTGAGCAAATTATTCAAGAAGCTAAACTATATGAGGAAGAATGTGGCATCAAATTAGAGGAAGACTCATCAACAACCTGCATTATGCAGATGACACAACTTTGCTGGCTGGAAATGTGGAGGGCTTGAAGCATTTACTGCAGAAGATCAAAGACTATAGGCCTCAATATAGATTACATCTTAATGTAAAAAAAATACCACAAAAATTCTTGCCACTGGACTGATAGGCAACATCATGATAGATGGAGAAAAGATTCAAATTGTCAACAACTTCATCTAACTTGGATTCACAATCAACACCCTAGGTACCAGCAGTCAGGAGATCAGGAGACTTACTGAATTGGGGAAAGTATGCAGTCAGGGACCTCTCCAAATTATTGAGGAGCAATGATTTCAAATTGAAGACTAAGGTGCACCAGATTCAGGATATGGTTCTTTTCAATCACTTGCTATGCGTCTGAGAGCTAGCTGGACAGTATGACAGAAAAAATTGATGCCTTTGCACTATGGTTTTAGAGAAGAGAGCTGAATATCCCATGACGTGCCAAAAGAACAAACAGACGTATCTTGGAGAGGGTATAACCAGAATGCTCCTTGGAAGCAAAGATTATAAAGCTCCATCTCACATACTTTGGGCATATTGCTCATTGTTGTTGCTGTGTACCATTGAGTCGGAACTGACTCATAGTTAAACTTGTAGCAGATTTTGAAAGGCAGTTTAATCACACAGGAGGCGATTGCCCATATTTCCACCATGGAGCAGCTGGTAGATTGGAACGGAGTGCCTTATTGCTGGCAGAGGCTATTCCTTGGAGAGGGAAGTCATGCTTGGAAAAGTGGAAGATCTGTGAAAGAGAGGAAGACCCTCAGCAAGGTGAACTGACACAATGACTACAGCAAGGGCTCAAGAGAGTCAGACCTTGTAAGGGTGGCACAGGGCAGGGCAGGGTTAAGGTGTGTTGTTCACAGGGTCCCTAGGAGTCGTACTGGTCTCTACGACACTTAACAACAACAACAACAATAACAATAACTATAACTATAACAACTAATATTGTTGAAAGAAGCCAAAAGGTTGGCCTTTCGAACCCATCAGCCACTCTGTGAGAGAAGGATGCGTCTGCCTGCTTCTTTAAAGATTGTGGTGGTGGTGGTGTACCATGTAGTCAGAACCGACCCCTAGCTGACCCTCCAGCAGGTTTTCAGAGGCAGTTAATTGCAAGGGAGGAGACTGCCCGTCCTTCTCCCATGGAACAGCTGGTGGACTTGGACCACATGCTTTTGGGATTACAGCACAGCATCTTTCCACTAAGCCTCCACAGCCCCCTCTCTTAAAGATTAGGGCCTCACAAACCCTATAGGGCCAATCTATTTTGTACTATAGAGTCGCTGTGATTTGGGACTGACTTGACATCAGTGGGCTTAATTACTTTTGGTTTTTGTACCGCTGAGTGTATATACTGTGTGTTACGGACAACCCTGTCAGAGTATACAGGAGGAAATGCAGACATAATTCACACATTCATTCAGTTTTTAATAATAAGCCCAAAAAAGGTGGTGTTTGGCTACTAACTTAAAGTTTGGCTGTTTGAATCTACCATTAGCTCTGTGGAAGAAAAGACCTGGCAGTGCTCCTGTAAAAATCACAGCCCAGAAAACCCTAGGAGGCAGTTAGCTGATCATTCATTGAATTTTTGAAGCTATAAACTGTGCTGGAAGAAATTGCTCATCTTTTTTTCAGGAGCCACTGATGTATTTGAACTGCCAGGGATGCTAGATGGTTCGGTTAGCAGTGCAGATACATCATCAGAGTTCTAGTCTGTTCTCTGCTGTTGCCCTTGTTGTCATGTGCTGTCTAGTCTGAAATGACCCTCCCGTAGGTGTTCAGAGGCAGTAAATCACATAGCAGGAGATTTGAACCCCATGTCTTCGGCATTGCAATGCAGCTTTTGCCACTAGGCCACCAGTGTTCCACTTAAATACACACAACTATTATATGCCAGAAACTCTACATTGGACCTTAAACTCTTTAGTGTCTCCCACTCCCCTGTCTCCTGCCAAGGGGATGGGAGACATACCTGCATTATGCAGATAACACAAGCGTGCTTGCCGAAAGTGAGGACTTGAAATGCTTGCTGCAAAAGATGAAGGACTACAGCCTTCAAGTGTGCTTTACATCTCAATTTCAAGAAAACAAAACTCCTCACCATGGGACCAAAAGGCAGCATCATGCTAGATGGAGAAAAGACAGACATTGTCAATTATTGCAGCTTATTTTGACCCACAATCAGCATACTTGGTACTAGCAGTCAGGAAATCAATAGACATGTTGCGCTGAGAAAGCCTGCAGTCAGGGGCCTCTCGAAAGTGCTGAAGGGCAAAGATGTCAGACTAAGGTGCACCTGACTCAAGCCATAGTCTGTTCAGTTTGTTGTTCTGCGTCTGAGAGTTGGACAGTGAATAAAGATGACAGAAGAAGAATAGGCACCTTTGAGTTGTGCTACGGTTGAAGGGCACTAAATACCCCCCTGGACTGCCAAGACGAATGAATGTGTCTGAATATGATTGCCAAGAGAATGAACGAGAGAATGCAGCCAGGATGCTTCTTAGAGGGAAAGATGGCAATCTTTTGGCATACTTTGGGTATGTTGTCAGAAGCCAGTCCTTGGAGAAAAATATGATGCTCTGAAAAGGGAGGGTCAGCGAAGGTGGGGAAGACCTTCCAATGAGTTGGATTGACACAGTGACAGTAGCAATGGGCCTGTGTGGCAGAGACAATGACAATGGCTCTGTGTAAGGCAGGGCTCAAATCTAATGTTCACAGGGTCGCTATGAGTAGTACTCAACTTGATAGCACCTAACAACAACAACAACAACAGCAACAACAACAACATTGTAGGTCTGGTAATAATCATATGACATACATAATTAAATTACTTTGGGATAACAAAAAATGAGCTGGGTACAGTACATATTGCTAGTGGGTACAATTGTGGCACTTTCAACTCATGGTGACCATGTGTGACAGCAGAACAGCTCATAGACTTTTCTAAGCTGTAACCTTGACTTAGAAGCAAATCTCCAGGTCTTTCTCCCACAGTGTCAGTCTGTAGGTTTAAAACGTCAATCTTTGCTTAGCAGACTAGCACTTAACCACTGTGCTACCAGAATCTGTGCCTGGTACTTGTTGTTGTTGTTGTGGGCTGTTGAGTTCATTCTGACTCATAGAAACCGTCCAGGTCAGCGTGGAACTTCTTCACCGGGCTTCCTAGGCTGAAACCATTGTAGGATCAGATTGATTGGTCTTTTCTTCCACAGAGTGGCTGGTAGGTTTGAACTGCAGATCTTTGGGTTAGCAGCTGTGCTCTTTAACAAAGACCACCAAGGCTCCAGTTTACATACACAAGGTCCTTAGTCATAAACAAAACTTATCTAGGCTCCTTATAAAAGAAGATAATGGGCTCAAGAAAGTAAATTTCATGAAGAAGCAAAGGTTGTATTGTGTTTATTAGCCATGGACCCCAGCGAGCTGTGCCTAAGACCCATGCAGGTTTTTGTTTTTGCTTCATCTACTATCTTGGGTATTGTTCTGGGTAAAACATGCCAGATATGCTGGCACTGTCCTCAGGAGCCGACAAGCAAAGGCTGGTGGCATCCGCATGACTTTGGCTGTTGGGGGCGGAGGTGGCGGTGGCTGCTGCTGCTGTTGCTTTGGGTGTTACCTGGGTGGGTGGGGTGGTAGGGAGACAGGTGGGCTCTTTCACACACTGTACATTTGTGAAGGCGTTCTGTGCTTGGGAGCTGTTTGTTTCTTCGCCTTGCAAGCTGTTGGACGCCTCTGCTCAAACAGAGGCCGATTCCTTCAGCACACGGTCCTACTCAAGTGCTGCTTAGGAACTGTGTCCCCTTCTCTCACGAGCACACCTTCTGTAGCAGCAGTGTGCATCCACCCTGCTTGGATGGCTCACCCAGGCCTGGCACCAGAAGCCCAGGAGGCAGGAAGCAGCTAAAGGGAAGGCATCAAGTCAAGGAGGTCAGCTCCAAGCTGGGTTCACTGCTGGTTCAAGAGTCCAGGGACCAGACGGCTCCATGAGCAAGAATGTGGGATCTGATCCACAAGCCCAGGCCATGTGCTGCCGACCGCCACTGCCAGCCGAGTGGGAAGGTGTTGCCAGCAGGCTGATGATATACAGATGAACTTGGCCCAGTTCAAGCAAGGATGGAGACATCAGAGCAGATTTCCAAAGTCTATTCTGCAGAATGTTGATTCCATGGAACTTCGAAAGAACAATCTCTTTCATCGGCTCACAATCAGAACAAACTCATAACTGATCCTCCTTTTGGTTTCGGAGGCTGTGAATTGCATGGGAGGAGATTGCCTATCTTTCTCTTACAGAGCTGCGAGTGTATCCAAACCGACAGAGAGAAATGGCCTCTGGGTTAGCAGCTCAATTCCTTATGGGCTTTGCCACCAGAGTCCCCCAACTAAAAAGAAAAAGAAAAAAAAGGATGATAGAATTCCAGAATGAAATAAAGTAGAGAAGCATTGAGTTAAACAAATGCAAGAGATCTTTTAGTAGAACGATTCCTCGTGCTTAAAGTTTGCTGAAAAGTGTGGTCAACCTTAGACAGAGATTTTAGACTATGCAATGTTTCTCAAAACTCCCAAAGTTGGTCACTGAATAAGGAAGACTAGTCAATAAGGAGTATTAAATAAGAGTATTGAATGTAGGGTGGACAACCAAAAGAACAAACAAATCTATCTTGAAGGAAGTTCTCCCAGGGTGCTCCTTAGAGGCAAGGATGGTGAAATTTTGACTCACATACTTTTTCCTTGGAAAAAGGTAACATACCAGGAACAATGTAGATAGGGTCAACGAAAGAAAGGAAAACCCTCCAGGAGATGTTGTGACACAATGACTTTAACAATGGGCTCAAGAATAGCAGAGATGATGAGGATGGGACAGGATAGGTCAGGGTTCAGATCTATTGTTTGTAGAGTCACTATGAGTCATTGTTGACTTGACGACATGTAACAACTGCAACAAAGTCTCTCAGACATTTTTGACTGTGGAAGATTTTTGGTGTGTGTAGCATCTCTTGAAGCCAGGGTTCCACAAAACATACTTTGAGAAGCACTGTCCTGTGTGTGTGTTAGCTTTTGCTTTTTATCTTGCATGCTGATTTTACGTGCCTAGGCTCAGTGCTTAGTTCCTGGTGCCAAGATGGTAGGTTTTGGATTCAAACACAGGTGGAGTTACTCCAGGACTTTAACTTTCATGTTTTTGCAAATGTTAGTCAATGAATATTTTACAAAGAACCCTCTAAGGGACCCAGACCTCTTCATGTTAAGGCAAGCAGACCTCAGATCTTCAGCAGATTTTAGTGACAATGACTTCAGGTAGTGAGGTAGAAGGAGCTAACAGGTGCCTGCCTGGAGCAGTGGTAGATGTCAGTGGTGGATAACTTTAGCCTTGAGAAGTAGTATGCAGATGAATCTGCAGAGAGATTAAAGTGCAATTGGAAAGTTGACTGTGACAGGATGCAGTAGGGAAGAATTCAATTCTGGAGCTAAACAGACCTCATTCAAATCTCAGCTCCATGATTCCCAGATAGAAGAGAATCCAGGAAGTTTCTTAACTATACCAAGCCTCTGATTTAACATCCATAAATGGAGTTAGTACTAGTACTCATCTCTCAGGAGTTTTGTGAGCATTATATGAGGCATTACATATCCACTACTTTGCATATGATCAGCCACATAGTAGGAACTCTATTAATGTCTTTGTAAAAATAATTATTTTTTACTTAAAAAAAGAATGTCCTTTTGTGTGTGAGTTATCACACATTCCTTCATTCACATTGTGCTTCATCTGATCACTCATATACATTGTGTTTCATAAAATTAATCCTTGTTGATCTTTGCCTACTATTATCCTGTCTTTTTAGGTGCCCTGCATATCCTTTTTAAAAAGTTCAGATACAAAGCAGTTGAGAGAAGGAGCAAGAATGAACATGCATTGCTATCCACAGAAGGTGGGTGCGTGGATGATAGGATTACGGTGATGCATCCTGCACCAATGAGCCAAAAAGATGAGTTGTTTTTGTTGTTAGATGCTGTTGAGTCAAGTACAACTCATAGAGACCCTGTGAATAACAGATCTGAAGCCTGTCCTATTCTAAAAGGCAGCAATATCTAACCAGTTTTCTGCTTCTGTACTGAACTGGCCTGATTTTGGGAGAAAATCCTAGTACGTGCAGTAAACACTAACCTCTAATGGGTTTCATCTGAAGCCTAGAATCCCCTGACTTGCCAGGATGATTCTGTAATTCTGTAACTGGACTGGGACCTGCCAGTGGAAGCCCAACATCAACATTTCAGAGGGAAAAGAAAGGTCACTGACATTTTGGGATGCCTGCAACCTAGTGAACCAAGCAATGAGGTCACCAAATCTACCCTCTGGCTGTCAAGGCCTGGCTCATGAAGTGATTCATATCCTGATAGAGGGGAGGTGGCAAAATAATGAGCCGCTGCCTCTCTTCACTGTCCTTGCACGGAACTATCTCCAGGCAGGCTAGGCAGCTTGAGGAAATGAGTGGAGGGTTCAAGGTGAGGCCCTAATATGCGAAGTCATTTGTGCCAATTGAAGGGAAATGAGAAAGATAGCCAGCTTGGGGGTTGTTAGGGCCACATCTGGCCATTTGCCAAAGATCAGTTTGATGTTAAAGGTTTTCAAGGTCAAATTCACTGTTTCTGCCAGGGGTAATAGGGGAGGGGAGTGGGCTAGGAAGACTCGTGAATGTGTTGTTGTGTTTGTTTTTTTTAAAAATTATGTGTTGCATACAACACTCATATACATTGTATTTCATTCATATACATTGTTTTTCACACATTCCTTGATTCACACTGTTTCATACAATCATTCCCGTATACTATGTTTTATAAAATTAACCACCATTGATTTATGCCCATTGCCACCCCATCTTTTCATGTTCTCACAAGGTCTATCCTAATTCGTTCAAGGCCCTCCCTCTGGCTACTTAACTCTGTGCCTCTGTGATTTCCCTTCCTACCTTCCTTCATCCCTCCTGTCTCTCTCCCCTTCCCCATTTGGACTTTTTTTTTTTACTAGTTATCCTTCTATTTTTACAATGATGGTCTTATGCAATATTTGTCTTTATGAGACTGAGTTAGTTCACTCAGCATAATGCTCTCTAGCCTCTCCCATGTTATATAGTATTTTTCAAAATCATTGCTCCTGGGTGCTGCATAGTATTCCATCATGTGAACGTACCACCATTTCTCAATCCATTCATTTGCTGATGGACATTTGGGCTGTTAGAAGGGGTTCTTTGCAGATATGGAGAGTGTGGGCTCAGACAATGTTTAGGTTAAATCAGAAAACAGGATCAATAACTAACTTGCTATGTGCCAGGCAAGTTAATGATCTTTTCTACTTAGTAACTTGTTGAATCTTCACAGGTTCTCTCATTAGCCCTCTTTTGCAAACATGGAACCCGAGCCACAGAAAGATTCAATAACTCACTAGAGGTTACAGAAATAAGCAACGGAGAAATCAGGATTTGAATGCAGCCATCACCAGGCTGCTGAACTATTGTGCTACTGGGAGACTGAGCAAAAATGGAATTCAGTGTTGGGATGAGTCAGATAAATGAGGAAGGAGCATGAACTATTGTATAACATGTCAGGCTGCTAACCAAAAGGTCAGAGTTCAAATCCACTAGCTGTTCAGGGCAAGAAAGAAGACCAGTCTCTTTCAGTAAAGATTTACAGCCTTAGAAACCTGATTTTTTTTTGAGTCAGAACCAGCTTGAACTCAGGGACTAAGCTGTAGGAGGCTGGGCTGTGGAAGCTCATAGGCTCAGCCATGAGTCCAGGCCAGAACCAAGGAGCTCAAGTTCAGTGGTCTTGCAGACTGAAGCACTTACTCGTGTGTGATTTTGTATACATGTAAGTGTGTCTTTTAAATGCAGGACATTTCACTTTTGTTTCTACCTTCTCTATAACTCCATCTGTCTCAGTTATTTATTACTATGAAATGAAGCATTCCCCAAAATCAGTAGCTTGGCTAGAGCTGAGGCTGTCACACCCGCATGGAGCCTCTTCATGTGATCTGGGCTTCCTCGCAACATGGCCATGGGGTTCCAAGTGTGAAAATTCCAACACAACCAGGAGGAAACAACAATATTGCCTCTGCCATAATCACAAATCTACCTCCAATTGGCAGCATCATGGATGGTGAAGGGATTGAGATTGTTCACAGCTTTAGTTTGCTTGGCTCCACAATCAACATTCTTAGTACCAGCAGCCAGCAAATCAAGAGACAAATTGCATTGGAAAAGTTGGCTGACAGGGACCTCTCCAGAGTGCTGAAGAGCAATGACATCAGTCTGGAGACTAAGGTGCACCTGATCCAGGCCAAGTCTTCACAATTGCTTGCTATGCATCTGAGAGTTGGACAATGACTAGGGATGATAGAAAGAGAATTGATGCCTTTGAGCTGTGCTGCTGGAGAAGAGTATTGAATATACCATGGACTGCCAGGAGAACAAACAAGTTCATCCCAGACAGGGTGAAGCCAACCTGCTCCTTGGAGGTAAAGATTCTGAGGCTCCATCTGACATACTTTGGACATGTTACAAGGAGGGACCAGTCCTTGGAGAAGGACATCATGCTTGAAAGGGTGGAGGGACGGAGAAGGAGAGGCAGACCATTAATGAGATGGATTGATTCAGTGACTGAGGTAATGAGGGTAGGTGTGTAGAAGAGAATAAAGTTTGCACAGGATGGAATAGGTTTCAGGACTGTTGTACATAAGGTCGCTATGAGTCGCAAGCAATTCAATAGCACGTAACAACAACAACAACAAACCTTGATTCAAGTAGAGGAAACAGACTACATCTCTTGATGGGAGATTTGTAATTGTCACTTTGTAAGAAAAACATGGGAGCTATTACTGCAGGTGCGATGGAAAAGTCAATCTGTCTCACTCCTCAACTAGGAAAGCTTCCTTAAGAAAGTCTTGTGCTTTAACTTTGGGGTAAAACTCATTGCCAGTGCACAGAGAAGTGTAGGTCCTAGAGGTACAAGGTAGGAGAAGGAATTCTGACTCCAAAATGCTGGGGTCTTAGCATTGGACCAAATTATCTCAGGAAGCAAGAGGGAAGGAACCTAGAGAAAGACAGGGAGCCAGGCTAACAGGATAGCCTGGCATAATGAGAGCTGTTAGATTGATAAGAAGAAACATGTAATTGTTCTCCGTGACTTTTAAATATTCTCCTAGAAGACCTATTTAAGCTACTCGAAGAGACCTTGAAGCTTGAGTGGAGAACTGTACTTGGGTCAGAGTTCAGAGGCCACTACACTGGGGTCAGAGATTAGGAAGAATTTACCCTGGCACAGGGTAAGGGCAGAGTCAGCCTTTCCCTACATCCTTGTTCCCTCTCAAATCTGGCGGCCTCTTCTAAGCATTGGGTCACCTCTCTGGTGTGTCGGGAACAAGTCTACCTCCTGCATAAACAGAAATCATCACACATAGCCACCATCTCACCTTTTCTTAAAAACAAAATAAATATAAAAACAAGTTTGGAATTAGTCTTTAAAAATTAATTCTCTCACAGGAAATGGAATGAAATCTTTAGAAATATACATAATTGCTCTCCTCATGGAACACAAGAGAGGGAGCACTCTCTGCTCCACCCCCCCTGTGAATGAAGCAGAGATTAATCTATTGAAATCAAATGTATAAATTATACATGGATGGGAACTGGCTCAGGGATGAGATGTCTGATAGGGTGCTGATGGAAATGAAAACGAGACTTGAAAGATCAATTTTGCTTTTGAATCAGCCCCAATCCTGACGGTGCCCGTGGGCCTGGCTGGCAGAAAACACTGTGGCTTATCAAATTAGAAAACGTCCCATCCCCAAGCCTTCAGAACATGCACCTTCAAAGTAATTCCTAATGTTTTCAGTGATATTTGTGTGCATCACAAGGAATAATAAAAAGGTAATAAAACTTTGAAGGCTCATATTTTTGCTACCTGAAGGCAGATGTAAATCAAGCTCGCTCTTTTAAAGAGATAGATGGCAAGTTTTATGGTGTTACTGCAGCTTGCCAAGGGAAAGGGAATGGACAGAAGTCTGAGGACAACGGTCACTTCTAGCCTTGCATGTCATTTGAAGCTTGAGGGGAGAACTGTACTTGGGTCAGAGGTCAGAGGAGTCAGTGTAGTGTAACCCTCAGGTTGGCATTCATTCACTCTGGACTTATTGCCATTTTACGCATCAACCTGTGATGTAGTCCACAGGGAATTGCACTGTCAACCTAAAGGTGGTGCCTCTCGTGGCTCAAATCCACCAGTGGCTCCTTAAGAGAAAGATGAGCAGTCTCCTCTCATTTACAGCCTCTGAAAACCCGCTGAAGGGTCAGCTATGAATTAGTTCTGACTCAACAACTATGAGTACCTGGTGGTGTCCAGCACTATTTGATTATAAGGAGGGACCAGTCCTTGGAGAGGGACATCGTGCTTGGGAGGGTGGAGGGACAGCACAAGAGAGGAAGACCCTCAGTGAGGTGGATTGATTGACCCAGTGACTCTGGTAATAAGGGGTAGGAGTGTCAGAGACGATAAGGTTGGTTCAGGATAGAGCAGGGTTCAGAGCTGTTGTACCTAGTAGGGTCGCTATGAGTCACATGACACTTGACAGCACATAACAACAACATCTTTGCAATTAATTTGAAAATGTTTTGTGAGCACTTATCATGTGCCGGTCACTGTGCTACACACACTGAGTATTCAATAACACAAAGAATCCAAAGATGTATCGCTGTTGTTGTTGAGTGCTGTCGAGTCTGAACTGATTCATCACTGACCCTCCAATGGATTTTCAAAGCGTTTGATCAATCAACAGGAGGAACATGCCTATCCATTTCCCGCTGAGTGGATGACTTGCACAACTACATATTCTCAAGAAGTTCAAGGTAAATCTGCTGTCAGGGACCTCTCCAGAGTGCTGAAAAGCAACGATGTCAGTCTAGAGACTAAGGTGTGCCTAATCCAGGCCACAGTCTTTGCAATTACTTGTTAGGCTTCAGTGAGTTGGACAATGACTGGGAATGACTGAAGAAGAGATGCCTTCGAGTTGTGATGCTGGAGAAGTGTCTTGAACATACTAAGGATAACCAAGGAAACAAGTAAGTCTGTCCTAGAGAGGGTGAAACCATGTTCTCCTTGGAGGCTAGGATTTTGAAGCTTCGTCTCACATACTTTGGGCACAAAAGTCACAATTAAGAACAACAATTAATGGTTCATCACATTGAAAAAAATACATTATTTGATCTGCATTAAAAGACACACACACACACACACACACACCCAACCTTGTTCTGCTCTCAGACAGACAGAGTTAAGAGAATGAAAAGACGAATCATACACTGGAGAAAATATTTGCAAAACACATATTGCAGAAAAGGTTGTGTCCAAAATAGGCAGAAAATTAATAAAACTCAACAATAAGGAAACAATGAAGCCAATCACAAAATTGGCAGAAGATCTAAAGAGAAACATCACCAAAAAAAAAAAGACCTAGAGTTAGAAAATAAGCATATAGAAAGTGTTCAACCTCTTATGTCATTATTGTTAGGTGCTATAAGTTAACTATGGCTCACGTTGTTGTTATGTGTCACCAAGTCGCCTGTGACTCATAGTGACCCTGTGTACAACACCTCAGAAGCTTGACCAACCCTGAGCCAGTCTCACCGACTGCAACTCACTTTCTTCCGTTACCTCAGTTACTGTGTCAATCCATCTCATTTGAGATCTTCCTCTCCTGCGTTGTCCCTCCACCCTTCTGAGCTTATAGCAACCCTATGAACCTTGTCCTATCCTGTGCCATTCTCACCAACATGTTCGAGTCCATTGCTAGAGCCACTGTGTCAATCCATCTACTTTAGGGTCTTCCTCTTCCTGCTATCCAGCCTTCCCAGCCTGATGTCTTTACCTAAGGCCTGGACCGTCCTGACAACATGCATGAAGTATATGAGATGAAGTTTTACCATCCTTGCTTCTAAGGCGCACCCTAGTTGCACTTCCTCCAAGACTTTTTTGTTCAATTGGCAGTCCATGGGATATTCAATATTCTTTTCCAATATCACAATTCAAAGACATTGCTTATTTTTCTGTCATCCTCATTCATTGTACAACTTTTAGATGCATAGGAAGCAATTGAAAATGCTGTGGCTTGGATTATACTCTCTTTAGTCTTTTTCATGTTTGTTTTTATTTGATTATTTTTTGTGTGTACCGTCAAAATTGATCTGACTGGTACAGGAGGAGATTGCCCCTCCTTCTCCAGCAGGGCCTCTGGTGGATTCAAACCACATACCTCTGGGATTGCAGTGCAGCTTGTTGCCACTTGGCCACCAGGGCTCCCTCCTCTTTAGTCTTTAAACTGACATCATTACTCTTTAGCACTTTGGAGAGGTCCTTGACATCACATTTCCCCAATGTCTTGGGTTACTTGACTGCTATTACCATGGACGTTGATAACGGATCCAAGTAAAATGAAATTGTTGACATTCAGTCTTTTCTCCATGTATGATGCTGTCTATGTCACTAACGAATTAGAAATTAAAATAACAATGAGATAGCACATTTGTGTTGAGCCTCCATCGCTCCCCACTATGCTGTCTCGGTCTGTGCAGTTCCCACAGATGGTGTCAGACTGGACTTTGTGATCCTCAGGGGGTTTTACTGACCAATTTTTGAAAGTAGATGGCCAGACTTTTCTAGTAAAACACTGACTACATCAAATGCTGGCGAACACGTAGAACAAAAGAAGCTCATTCGCTGCCAATAAGAATGTAAAATGGCACAGCGACTTTAGAAGACAGTATACAATGCTAAGCATAGACTCACCATATGATCCAGCAGTCACACTCCCAGGTTATTACCCAAATGAGATGAAAATGTATGTGCACATTAAAATCGGCGCACAAATGTTTATAGCAGTTTTATTTATGATTGTTCCAAATTGGAAATAAGCAAGATGTCCTTCAGTAGTGAATGGATAAACAAACTATGGTGCACTGATGCAAAGGAGTGATAAAAAAGAATGTGTGATCAAGCCTCAAAAAGACATGGAGGAACCTTACATGCCGACTGCCAAATGAAAGGACAAGCTCTAGTGACACAGTGCTCCAGTGCTCACCAAAACATTGTCAGTTCAAACTCATTAGCTGCTCCGTGGGAGAAAAATGTGGCAGTTTGCTCCCACAGTAATTCATAGTTTTGGAAGTCTTATGGGACAGTTCTATTTTACCCTTTGCTGTTGTTGTTAGGGGTTACCGAGTCGTTGATGAATCATAGCATCCTGTGAACAAGATAGGAACCTTCCCTATCCTGCTCCACCCTCATCATCTGTGATATACTTAAGCCCATTGTTCTTCCAATCATAAAGGCTCTTCCACTGCTATACGTAGCAATGTTCCTGTTATTCCCAGGTGGTGGTGTTGTTAAGTGCTGTCAAGTCATAGACGACTCTTAGCAACCGTGAATCAAAGACCTGAACACTTGTATGACTTTAATCCTTTCTCCAAGTTCATAGTTTCCGAAGGCAAGCCATTTCAGAAGCGGATGCCACTCCTGCTTCCAATATTGTTTTAATAGGGGAGCTCCACCAAACACTGTCCACTATGGGTAACCATTAATGCATTTGACACATTAGTGTCACAGTGTTCAGCATCACAGCCACCACGAGTTACCTCTGTACAAGTGGACAGACCAGAGCTATACCACTTAGAAGAACATTTGACCAAAAACAATTAAAACCAGGCCTGAGGGCTGCAGACTAAAATCACCCACCTTTGGGTTGGTAGCATCACTTGCTGTCCACAAGGCCAACTATGCTCTCTTGTTGTTGTTGTTGTTAAGTGTCGTCGAATCGTAGATGACTCATTGCTATATGTAGCAATGTTCTTCTGTTATTCCCAGGTGTTAGAAGGTCATTATTTCAGAAGTGGATGATACAGGGATGCTTTAAGTCTGAACTGACTGCACAGCAGTGGGTTAAGTGAAAGAAGGCAGCCTGAGAAAGCGACACAATCTATCATCCAAAGGAGCCCTCAAATGCATCCTTCGCTCTGCAGGAGAAAGCTGTGGAAATCTGCTTCCGTAAAGGTTTACAGCCTGTGGGCAGCCTTGGAAACCATGCCGGACAGTTTTAATCTACCCTGCAGGGTGATTATGAGTTGGAATTCACTTGGTGACCACATGTTTTGATATGATTCCAACTCCATGACATTCTGGGCAAGACAAACTAACCTTGTTGCTATTGAGTTGATTCCAGCTTATGGAGAACTCCTATGTTAGAGAATCCAGCTGTTCCACAGAGTAATCATCATAGAAGCAGATTTCCAGAACTTTCTTTCATGGTGCTGTGGTGTGGTGGATTTGGAATACCAACATTGAGGCTAGGGGTTGAGTGCAAGCTATTTTGTCATCCAGCATCTATAAACCCAAACCAAATGAAACTCACTGGCATTGACACTGTCCCAACTCCTAGTGAACCCTTCAGAGTCTGTGGAAGATCAATGGTTGGCAAGGATTCAGGGAAAAGGGTGAGGGATAAATAAACAAAGCACAGGATGGTGAAACCATTCTGGGAAGCTCTGGTCCCTAAGTCTGTAAGGGGTTGTGTTGTTAACTCAAAGGCTGCACCTCTCATCAATGACTTTGTGGGAGAAAAATGGGCAAATCTTTCCTTGTGTATTTTATGTTGTTGTTGTTATAAGTCACCTGTGACTCATAGTGATCTATGTACAACAACCCTAAACCCTGCTCTATCCTGTGCCAATATTATTGTCTCTGATACACCTACCTACGCCCATTACCCCAGTTACTGAATCAATCCATCTAATGAAGGGTATTCCTCTCCTACACTGTCCCTCCACCCTTCCAAGCATGACGTCCCTTCTCCAAGGACTGATCCACCTTGCAACATGTCCAAAGTATGTCAGATGAAGCTTCAGAGATCTTGCCTCCAAGGAGCAGCCTGCTTTCACCTTCTCCAGGATAAACTTGTTTATTCTCCTAGCAGTCCATGCTATATTCAGTATTCTTCTCCAGCACCACAGCTCAAAGGCATCAATTCTTCTATCATACCTAGTCATTTTCCAGCTTTCTGACGCATATAAAGTAACTGCAATTTATTGGCTTTAAAAATCCCCTGGAGGGTCAACGATGGTTCAGTTCCAATTCAATGACAATGAGTTTTAGAACCATTCTGTATGGTACTATAGTGACGTATACATGACACTATACATTTGCCAAAACCCATAGGCAGAAAAGCACAAATTGTAAACTATAGACTAAAGTTAATAATAACATAAATATAGTTCATTAATTTTAACAAATGAATCACTCATCATAAAATATTGATAAGGTGCTTAGTTGCAGAGGGTTGAGGGCATATGGGGACTTTACTTTTTGTACAATTTTTTATAAACTTAAATCTACGCTTTTAAAATCTATGAAAATAATAATAAATAACATTTTATAATGCATTATTTGAGAGTGTAATTGTTATTGTGCAGCACTGAGTCATAATCGACTTGTAGCTGACCTTCCAGTGCGTTTTTCAGAGGCAGTAAATTGCATGGGAGGAGACTGGCCATCTATCTTCTGCAGAGTGACTGATGAATTCGAACTTCTTACCTTTGTTTTGGCAGCACAACTCCTTAACACTAAGCCACTGGAGCGCAATAAAATGTAGTAGACATCCAGTAAAGTCTATAAACCTGAGGTGATCAGCTGGATGAAGTTTTATGTATATACAATCTTGTAAGTGCCCAGATCAAGACAGAACATTTCCTCACAAGGCTTCTCTGTGCCCTTTCTAACCTCACAGAGCAAACTACTACTCTGACTTCTTTACCAGCTCTTTTCATAGCATCCACCTCCATATTCCCATCTTGTAGGAAAAGAATACAAGTTTAAAGGTAGAGTCACCTCCACTCCTCCTGATGGGAGGAAACATAGAACCATTAAATGTCGGCAGAGGAAGGTGCTCTGCATATCTAGGTCAAGGGCTCTTCGCCTCCTCAGGAAGCAGGGCTGTTGACCAACCTCAGATCATTCCACTGACCCCATGTGAAGATATGTGTTGCCTTTTTAGCCTTATGTTTAAGAAGACAATGGCCAATATGTCTCTGAATTCAGTGTCTACTTTCAAGTGAATGTTTATTTTGTTAATAGCTTTTGAATTCATTGTGAAAATAATAGTGCGTGTGAGTCTGAGAGCTTTTCTCCCCTCCCATCGACAGTCTAAGGTGCTTGTGTAGATTCTTGACCACTAGTTACGATTTAATTGATTCCTACTCACACTTCACCTCATGTGTTTCAGAGTAAAACTATGCTCTGTGGGGTTTTCTCTTTTCCTTCTAAATTTTATTCATTAAAAAAATTGTTGAAAATTTACACAGCAAAATGGGCACATCTTCAACAGTTTCTATTTTTCAGTACAATTCAGTGGCATCTATTACCTTCTTCCATTCCCACTCTTCTTTTTTTGAGCTATTCCACACTCACGACAACCCATTACTCTCTAAGCCAGCTATGTAATCTTTCAAGTTGCTGTTGTCAGTATGATCTCAAACAGACCATAATACTTGGAGCAGATCTTTTCCCCCCTTCACTAGTTAAGCTGAATGATATACTTTGGTTTTAAGATGATTTCAGGAATATTGTTGGCTTAAGGTTTAAAGATTATCTCAAGGCAATACTTTCAAGGGTTCATCCACTCTCCATGACTCTGGAAAGTCTGGGTTCCATGAGAATTTGAAATTCAGCTCTGCATTCCCCTCTTCTTATCAGAATTTTTCAATGGAATGTTCAGTAATGGTAGCTTGGCACCATTCTTTCTCTTATTTCCAACTCCTCCTTTTCTATTGCTCTGCATGATATGGTCATTCGTTATGAATGCTGCTTGCAAACCTCTGGCACACTGCACAGAAACTAGGAACTAGAACAGAAGCATGAAACATGCTATTGGGCCAATGAGCTGGCATGTCCCAGGAACCATGACACTAAATCTTTAAACCAAGGAACCAAACCCTGAGAAGTATCCAATTGTACTCCTATATAAAATCTCTGTCTCTCTTTCTTTTACCTCTCTCTCTCTCGCTCTCTCTCTTGTTAGGTATCATGGAGTTGAGAATGACCTTGAGTAACTCTATGAACAATAGATCTAAACCTTGCCCTATCCTGTGTCATCCTTATCATCTCTGAAAAGCTCAAGCCCATCGTTACAATCACTGTGTCAATCCATCTTGTTGAAGGTTTTCCTTTCTTTCACTCACCCTCCACCTTTCCAAGTTTAATGTTTTTTTAAAGGAATGTTGTTGTTATGATTGATTGCCTGCGAGATGAGCACGACTCATAGCGACCCTGTGAACAAAAGGCCTGAAACCCCTCTACAACAATCTACATTTATCAAGGTTTATAGAGTTTCTGAGGCATGTGGCTTTGGAAGTGGATGCCACTCCTGCTTCCAAACATGTCATAGTATGTTATTGTTGTTATGTGCCATTGAGTTGCCTGCGATCTAATAACATGCTCTAAGTGTGTGAGGTGAAACGTCATCATCTTCGCCTCTTAGGAGCACATTGGTTGTACTTTCTCCAAGACATATATTTGGTTTTTCTTTTGGCAATCCATGGGATATTCAGTGCTCTTCTCCAACTCCACAATTCACTGACATCAATTCTTCTTCCTTCATCCTTATTTATTGTCCACATTTCAGATAAATAGCAAGTCATGAAAAAGGTCATGGTTTGAATCAGGTGCACTTTAGTCTTTAAACTGACATCATTGCTCCATAGCACTTTGGAGAGGTCCGCGACAGCAGAATTTCCCAATGTAATATGCCTTTTGATTTTTTACCACTGGTACCAAGGATGTTGATTATGGATATAAGTAAGATGAAATTGTTGATGATTTCAATCTTTTATCCCTCACAATGTTCCCTCACAATGTTGCTTACTGGCCTAGTGGTGAGAATTTTTGTCTTCTTGATGTTGAGATGTAACCCCTTTTGAAGGGTGTGTGTGTGTGTGTGTGTGTGTGTGTGTGTATGTCATTGTTGTAAATACATCTATCACATAACTTCTGTCAATTGAATTTTCCCCAGGTACACAATGTACAACTTATTGACAACAATTTAATAATTCTCAATTCAGACCTATTCTTCATCAATTTAGTAATTACTTCATCATTATTGGTAAACTTTCCTTTGCCCTCAACTTAAAACCCTGAAAACCACTAATAAATTTTAGATTATTTTTATTTACCATTTCTTACCTTTCCTATATTAATGAAAACCAAAAATCTACTGCTATTAAGTTAATTCTGACTCCTGGTGACTCTCTATCGGACTTTTCTAGGCTGCAAATCTTTATGGGAGGAGATTGCCTCATCTATCTTCCATGGAGTGGCTGGTGGATTTGAACTTCTTTATGTTTTGGTTAAGTTCCTGCTGTCACATAGTTTCTAAAGACATTCTCCCAGATGCTTGCCTCTCCATATTTTCCATAAAGTCATCTGATGAACAAAAGTTTTAAAGTTTTGAGATCCCATTTATTCATTTCTTCTTTTATTGTTTGTGTTTTAGTTATTAAATTAGAATATTGCCTGTCATTATTCTAAGAATTTTATAATTTTAATTTGTCCTATTATATTAAATAGTTCATTGCCTCTAATTATTTTTTAAGAATGTTATGATTTTAGTTGGAACAATTAATTTTGAATTTGGACTTGTGTGTGGTGTGAAGCATGGATCATACCTCATTTTTCTGCATGTGGAAATCGATTTTTTTAAATTCTTTTGTGTGCGTGTACTGTCAAATCAGATCTGACTGGTACAGGAGGATATTGCTCCTCCTTCTCCGGCAGAGCATCTGGTGGATTCGAACCATGTACCTCTGGGATTGCAGTGCAGCTTCTTGCCACTAGGCCACCAGAGCTCCCTGGAAATCAATTTTCTAAGCATCACTATTGAAGAAACTTTTGTTTCTATATTGAATAGACTTAGCACCTTTGTCATAAGTCAGTTGACCATAGATGTGTGTGTTTATCTCTGGACTTTTATATCTATTCCTCTGGTCTATATGTCTATTGTTATACCAGTATAAAGTTATTACTCTAGCTGAATAGTATATTTTAAAAACAAAAAGTGTGAACTTTCTTGCTTGTTCTTTTCTTTCAACATTATTTTAGCTATTCAAGGACTCTCATCATTCTACATAAAATTGAGGAATGGAATTTCTATTTCTGTAAAGAAGTTTATATTCATGATTGTGTTGAATCTATAGATCTATCTAAATAGTTTGCCATCTTAATAATACTATGTCTCATCTATAAGCATGGAACAGCTTTCCATTTATTTAATTCTTCTTTAAGGTCTTTAAGCAGTGTTTTGTACTTTTACTTGTCCTTTATATTTTTGGCTACCTTTATTCCTAGGTATTTTATTATCTTAGATGTTATTGTAAATTAGATAATTTCTCTTTCAAATTTATCATTGGTGATATATGAAAATCCAGCTGATTTTTCTTTGCTGGCCTTGTACTCTCCAGTGTTGCTAAATTCCTCTATTAGCTGTAGTAGTTTTCTTGTGTACTCTTTGATATATTGATACATATATACGATCATATAATAAGAGGATAGAGATAATGTTGCTACTTTTCCATTCTGGATATCATTTATTGCTTTTTCTTGTCTTATCACTTTGGCTAGAACTTCTAAGATACTAATAAGTAGAAGTTGGAAGAACAGTCAATAAAGGATTTTCAATGGCTGATTTTTTTTTTGCAAGTAGATTAACAGGTCTTCTTAGATGCCTCTGATTAAGCTTGAAATAAATGCTTAACCATGTGGACTACCATGGACTCCTAGACTTTAGCACTGCCTGACAGATTTCTGCTTCCTTTTGGTTCCTGAAACCCACTGCTTAAGATTAACTGCTCATCATCTTTCAATTGGAGAAATTATACTTCAGAGAAGTAGTGCCTTGTCCAGGGTCCCACAGGTCATTTGTAGTAAAGTCTTCTCCCAGTAGTGGCTCTTGTCTCAGCATCGCCTGATGATGGCACATACTCTTTTGAGCTTCTACTTTGTTCCTGCAAACACTTAACTAGATGTCATTCTAGTCTGGGGACTTCTCCCTTCTCATTAAAGCTGGAAATAGATCATGCAATCAGGAAACAAGGGTTCTTGATCCCCTTGAAACTTGACCCTGAAGCTCAGTGGAAAAGTAGAGGCTGGTACAGGTCCATTCTGACCCTCAAGTCTATTTTACTAAGGTTTCTGTAAACAAGGACATATGCACCTGGAGGCACAATGCTCAAAGCTGCAGACTGACAGTCCGGTTTCAGAAGAGAGGCGCTCTCAGAGGCAAGAGTGGGTGCCTTGGCTATTTTGGAGAGAGCTGACAATAAGGAATTCTTCTCTCACACAAGCTGTGCTGAGTATTCTGTATTGTAGGCTGTCCTGCCCCCGCCTTTCCCTTTCCCAGGCTTAGTGGATGCTGCTGCTGCTCCCCACCCCCTTCCTGACACTGCTAACGACATCCAATTAATTCAGCATAATTTGGTTCATTACAAGCGCTTAGGTTGGAGACTGTGGCTTTTCAGTGTGTACAGCAGCCTTTCCAGACTTTCTCAAAGGGACAGGGCTGTGAGGCTGGAAGGTGAGAGAGGGCAGACTCCTATTGTGTCTGCCCAGCTGGGTACCAAGTCGCTGGGGATTGTGTGTGTGTGTGTGTGTGTGTGTGTGTGAGGGTACTCAAAACAGGTTGGTCTGTGCTCACTCAGAAAAGTACACACTTCCTGGCGCCCCCACAGTCCTGGTTAAAAATATGAAGGAAATGGGGACATGGCAAGACACCCCAGCACGAGGCCATTCTTGGAGCCTGTCAATAGCTGCCACCCTGGTGAGGCTGTAAATGTCAGTTCTACGCTGAGTGGGATCAGACTTGATAACCACAGGAGTTCCTGCATAAGCTTGTGGTAAAAGGAAGCCCCCACTACCCTGAGACCCAGGGGCTCAGCAGACAGCTGACAGGTTCTGCTTTTGGAGGTTGGCCTTGTGTGTGTGTGTGTGTGTGTGTGTGTGTGTGTGTGTGTGTGTGTGTGAATGTTAAAGAGGGCCAAGACCTGCCCAAAAAGTGTGGGCCATTGGAGGAGTGCTGGGCCATGGGAAGTGGGCTGGAATCAAAGACCAAAGAGGTGTTCTAGAATCAGGCAGGCCAGAACTGGACTCAGAGCCCAGCCCTTCGTGACCGTGGCTCCTCTGATCTTTATTGTCTTTGAGCCGAAAGAATAAGATAATAATACCTTATCCACTGGAGTGTAGGATGAAAAGAGATTATAGGAGGGTCAATGTGATGGTGAAGGGAGGAGGCTCAGCAGTCAGCTGCCTGCATCGCAGTCCTGACTCTACCACTTACTAACTGTGTGACCTTACAGAAGTCAACTGCATGTCTCTAAGCCTCGGATCCCTCGTTTGGGCAAAGGGGATAATAATAACTTCTAATATCTACCTCCTAGAAATGTTGAGAGGATTAAATGAGCACTTAGAAGCTTCCAAGTTCACAGCAGGTATGTAATGCACCACAGATGTTATTGTGGCTAGTGTTGTGTGAAGGATGTCCAGCAAACCACCCTGAGCATTATTCGTGATACTCTGAAACGCTTCTACTCTTTCTCCTTCACAGCTAAAATATCTCCTTTACAAAATAGGAGGCCAGTGAAAGGAAGGAAGAGCGTCAAGGTGATGGGTTGACACAGTGGCTGTAACGATGAGCTTGAGCCTGGCAGAGGCAGTGAGGACAGTGCAGGATGGGCAAGGTTCAGATCTGTCGTTCATAGAGTTGCTATGAGTGGAAGTCGACTTGATGGCATCTAACAACAAACAATCCTTCCTTGTTCATGGGAGTCGGGGGTGGGGGTGGGGGTGGGGGTGGTATGGATCCAGTGCAGGAGACCTCTGTAAATTTTGAAAAGCAAAGATGTCATTTGAAGACCAAAGTGTGACTTACCCAAGTCATAGTATTTCTTTTGCCTTGTATGCTTGTAAAAGCTTTATAGTGAGTAAGGAAGATCAAGGAAGAATTGATTCATCAAGATTGATTCATAACCTCTAACCAGAAGAGAACAAAATAGATGAATGAGACGTTCTAACAATCAAATCCCTATGCACATCAAAAACTTCTCCAACAGGGTAAGAACGAAAGCCACAAACTGGGAAAAAGCATTTGGTAATGACATATCTGATAAGGGACTCATATATAAAATTTATAGAATACTCCAGGACCTCAACAAGAAATAGGTAAACAATCTAATTGCAAAAATGGGCACAGGATATGAATAGAAACTTCATCAAAGAAGACATTCAAGTGACAAACACATAAAGAAATGTTCAAAATCCCTAGCTATCAAAACAATGATGACATATCATCTTGTCCCAGCAACAATAGGAGGCAGAGTTCAACAGAGAGCAAACAGCAAATGCTGGTGAGGTTGTGGAGAGACTGGAACACTTATTCACTGCTGGTGGGAGTGTAAAATGGTTCAATCACTCTGGCAGGAAGTTTGGCACTTTCTCAAAAAGTTGGTAATAGAAATACCATTTGACCCAGCAATTCCACTACTGGGAATATACCTTAAAGATACCAGAACTGGTATCAAACCTATTTGTGCACACCCATGTTTATTGATGCATTATTCACAATAGCAAAGAGATAGAAACAATCCAAGTGTCCATCAACAAACAAATGGATAGAAAAACTAAGGTATATTCACACAATGGAATACTATGCAACATTGAAAAATAATGAACTCATAAAACATTACACAACATGGGTGACCCTCAGTCTCAAAAGGACAAATACTGTATAATACCACTGCTATTAAGCAGGACTGATGGGGTTTGGGGAGGAGAATAGGAAGAGAGTTGATAGATAATGAACACTGTATTGAAATAGATGAGGGAGAGAACTGCCTAAAAGGATTATATGACTAAGTATTATATATAATTGTACAAACATTCTGGAAGGCAGTTTAGCGCTTCCTCAAGAAGCTGAATATAGACAGTCCATATGACCCAGCTATTCCACTACTTGGAATATACCCTGAGAATATTAGAACTAAGGCACAAACTGAGATTTGTACACCAAAGTTCATAGCAGCATTATTCACCATTGCAAGAACACAGAAACAGCCCAAATGTCCAATGAAAAAGGAATGGATTGAGAAATTATGGTACATTCACACAATAGAATACTATGCAGCACACAGGAGCATTAATTTTGTAAATTATTACCTAATTCAGAGAGACTGGAGAGCATTATGCTGAGTGAACTAACTCAGTCTAATAAGGATAAATATTGTAAAAAACCATTATTGTAGAATCAGTATAAGGCTCCAAAAGGGGTGGAAAAGGTTAGAAGCAGAAGGATGAGGATGTGCAGGGGTTAGAGGGATTAATCATGGGGTTGTATAATTTGTTGGGATGGGGGATGAGGGAAGTTGAAAGAATTTATTCTTGAAAACTGTATTCAAATTTTATAAATAAACTAGTAGAAAATTTAACAAAATATTATGTAAAACAACACTTTAGAATAAGAAGTACACTGTAAAGAGAATGGGAAGGAAGAAGAGAAGGGAGGAGGGAGGAAATAAGCAACAATAAATTATTACTTTTAAAAAATGAACTGAGGAGGGGGAGGGAGGAAAATGTGAAACAATCAATGAATGAAAATCCAACTTTTTTCAAAACATTTGTTAAAATTACTACTGAGATAGATTTTTTAAAAAGATTGATTCATAATCAAGAATTTATTATGGTATTGGTGAAGAAGATTGAATATTCCATGAACCTCAGACATATGAACAGAGCTGGCTTGGAAGAAATATAACCAGATTGGTCCTTAAAAAATCAGAAGTTTCTGTGCTCTTTTCTCACTTAACTTGGACATGTTATCAGGAGGGAGTGGGTATGTTTATTGTGTTGCATAGAAGGTTACTACGAGTCAGAACTGACTCTTCAGTACCCAACAACTAATAACATCTCCTTACTTCATGGGTTTCGTGTGTGTGTGTGTGTGTGTGCCTTTTAAAAAAATTTATTATTAATTTCAATGAAAATTTACAGACTTCGGATTTTCATTCATTCATTGTTGCATTTTTCTCCCCTCCCAACTCTTCCCCCTAGTACACTACCCTCTTGGAAAAGTAAAATTCTTTCATTGTTTTACAATCCCTCCCCCCAGGTCCACTCCACTATGCAGCCTTTGCTCTGAACTCCTGTCATGACAAAAATACCTAATAATTTTCCCTCTTAAACAGTTTTCTCCCTCATCTATTTCAATGCAGTATACATTATTGAACCCATCTTTCTCAATCTCCTCCCAACCCTGAGTTCAGTCCTACTTTACAGCAGTGACACCATGCGGTATTTTTCCTTTTGTGACTGAGATACTTCACTCAGCATAATGTCCTTCAATGTCACCCATTTTGAATAATATTGCATGAGTTCCTTGTTTTCCAATGCAGCGTAGTGTGCATATACCACAGCTTCTCTATCCATTCATTTGTTGATGGGCACTTAAGTTGTTTCCAACTCCTTGCTATTGTGAACAAAGCTGAGATAAACAACTTCATGGGCTTCTGTAAGGGTCCCCTTGGAAGGTACAAGAGGCTCTTCCCCATCCCAAGAGGAAATGGCCCTTTCCTTGCATCCCCTGCATCCCTTCAAGGTCCTTGGACGGGCAGATGTTAGCAAGCTCTTCTCCTACCTAGGCCAGGGCTGTTAGGGAGCCACTCAGTGAAGCCTGTGTGGTATAAAAGCCTGTAAGCTTTTATATGATTAGAAATGAGCACACAGGTCGGAACTGAACGAGCAATGTCAGCCACTGTGAGCTATAGGAATCATGTCTTCCTTGGTCACAAGCCTCTTACTTTTTAAAAAACAGAAACAGATTGTTGTTGTTAGGTTCTGTTTTGTCAGCCTCAACTCATAGGGACCCTATCTACAACAGAATGAAACTCTCCCTAATCCTGTGCTATCCTCACAAACTCTGCTGAGCAATCCACTGTTGTGGTCATTGTGGCAACCCACCTCATTGAGGTTCTTCCTCTTTTTCACTGACCAAGCACAGTGTCCTTCTTCAAGGAGTGGTTCTTCCTGATAACATGCTCAAAGTCTGAGATACAAAACATGGCCATCCTTGCTTCCACGGCACACTCTGCCTGCACTTCTCCCAAGACGGATTTGTTTATTCTTCTGGCAGGCCGCAGTGTAATCAATACTCTTTACCAACATCACAATTCAAAGACAGTGATTCTTCTTCTGTATTCCTTACTCATTGTTCAACTTTACATTGTATTACTGACCTTAAGGTTAGGATACTCTTCATCTTTTTAGTGCCTATAAGAAATTAAACCTATACCTAGACTGTGAAGCTGACATGCTAATAGAGCAAGGGAACCCCATATGGTTTAAAAGTAAGAGAGTTGTGCATCAGGATTGGTTGTATCCTTTCTTTTTTTTTTATTGTATTATTTTTACGTGTACCGTCAAATCAGATCTGACTGGTACAGGAGGAGATTGCCTCCTCCTTCTCCAGCAGAGCATCTGATGGATTTGAAGGTTGTATCCTTTTTCTATACCTATTCAATCTGTATGCTGAGCAAATTATACATAGAGCTGGGCTCTATGAAGAAGAATGTGGCATCAGGATTGGAAGAAGACACATCAATAATCTTTGGTAGCAGATGATGCATCCTTGCTTGCTGAAAGTGAGGTGGATTTGAAACACTTGCTGCAGAAGATCAGACGCTGCAGTCTTCAATATGGATTGCATCTCAATATCAAGAAAGCAAAAATTTTCACCACTGGAACTGATAAGGGACATTACGATAGATAAAGAAAAGATTGAAATTGTCAATGACTTCTTGCTTGGATCCGGTCAATACACTGCGTACCCAGTCTGGAGATCAGGAGACATATTGCATTGGAAAGATACAATTGGGGGCCTCTCCAAATTACTGAGGAGCATTCGTTTGAGGATGAGGGTGTACCTGACTCAGACCATGGTCTTCTGAATCGCTTGCTATGCTGCAGAGAGCTGAACAAAGAATAAGGATATCAGGAGAATTGATGCTTTTGAGCTGTGATGTTGGGAGAAGAACAATAAACACCCATGGACCACCAAAAGAACAAACAGAAATGTCTTAGAGAAAGTGCAGTCAGAGTGCTTCTTACAGGCAAAGATGATGAAGCTTCATCTCACATACTTTGTGCATGTTGCCAAGCGAGGCCATTCTTTGGAGAAGTTTGTCATGCTTGGAATGGTGGGGGGATGGCAGAGTGGAGGAAGACCCTCAACCAGGTGGATTGACAGTGACTGCAGCACTGAGCACAATGAGTGTCAGATGTGTGAGGATGGCACAGGATAGGATAGGATTCAGATCCATTGTTCATATAGTCGCTATGAGTTGTACTCAACTTGATGGCACCAAACAACAGCAGAAGGAACAGAAAACCAATTGTCATTGAGTTGCCTTCAACTAATGGTGACCTACATAGAACTGTGCTTCCTAAAGTTTTCAGTGATTGGTCTTTCCATAAGTCTTTTTTCTGAGGTGCTTCTGAATGACTTAAATTCTTTTTTTTTTAGGAACTAAGTTGCCGACTGTGCTACTTCCACCACCCAGGTCCTCCGACAAAGGAACAAAAAGGGAGTTATGCAACCATAATTATGCTCCTGCTTATCCCCTAAATCTCTCCCCTACATTAAACTTTCCTGGGGATCCCACAAAAGGACAAATAGTGCATGATCTCAATAATGCTAACTATCTAAAATAGGCAAATCCATACAGACAGAAGGTAGATCAGAAGTGACCAGGGATTGGGAGCAGAGAAGAAAGAGAATTCCTACTTGCTGGGTGCTGGGTTTCTCTTTGAGGTGATGAAAAAGTTTAGGGTATACAAAGTGGTAATGGTTGTACCATATTTTGACCGCACACAAATCCAATAGATTATATAGCTTAAAATGGTTAAAATGACAAATGTTATCTATTTACCAAAATAAAAGAAAATTTTTAAAGTTTCCTGGGTGCTTTTATAAATTCGGAATGCCAGGATATAGCCCAGGATGTATCAATTAAAGTGAAATTTCTGGAGCTGATGTCTCTTTTTCCCCCTCCACTTACTCAGATGATTCCAGTGTGCAGCCAAGGTTAAAATTAGATAATCTGGGAAAGTGAAAACACTGCTTCAGCGGTTCCGGAATGGCTGGTCTGGAAGCTGCATCAATTCAGGTTGCAGTGTGTTTTACAGAATCCCTAATATGTGTTGGCAACCACTATACACCAAACAACTCTCAACTGGGTGCTCAGGAAATGCCTACTATGAAAGTGCCTACTTGAAGGGAGCTCTGGTGGCTTAGTGGCAAGAAGCTGCACTACAATCCCAGAGGTGTGAGGTTCAAATTCACCAGATGCTCTGCTCGAGAAGGAGGGGCAATCTCCTCCTGTACCAGTCAGATTCAATTTAATGGTACACATACAAAAATAATTTAAAAAAAAAAAAAGAGAAAGTGCCTACTCTGCGTCAAGTACCTTACAGACATTTGCTAATCCTCACGAAATGTGCAAAATTATCACACCTTTTTGGAGATGAATAATGTAGTAGGTGTTGCAAATCCACTGCCCACATTCCCCCTAAACACCTCAGATTGCTTACTGCTTACTGTAGACATCTGGGTTGCTCTTTTTCTGGTCAAGAGACCTGAATTTTGTTCTTTTTCCTGGTCATTCCAGGTAGCATTCCAGGACCACCTGCAGAACAAGGTAGAAAAGTTCTCAACCAAACAAAAATGAACAGAGTTGTTAATTTTTTAACACTGGATTAGGAGAGTTCTGAGAGTCTTCTACACCAGAATATCAAAGTTTGTGAAACATGAAAGTCAACAAGTGAGTAGAAAAGGTCTTGAAGCCCAGGTCACATTCCAGAACAGCTCAATTGGAATCTTCGTTGGTAGGACTCAGGCATCTGTATTGTTTTAAACTCACAAGTCTCACTGTTTCTCTCTCAGAGTTCCCCAACTACTTCATACTCCAGTATGGTAACTTGCTTAACAATGTATTTTATTTTAAATGTCTTCCTTTCTCTGTCTCACTTCTCCATTTGTCTACTGCTGTGTCCTAGGATCATCTTCTAAGTAAATTTCTATAGTTGACTTCTGGTTTTAGGATCTGCTTCAGTGGGAATCAAAGGAAACGGAGATCAGAAAATAGAAGTTAAAGTGACCGGTCAAAAAAAGGCACACAGTTAGGATATTATTGAGCCACCATTGAACACCTGCTTTCTAGGGACATTGCAGTGTCATAGGTGAAACAGATATACAGAAAATGATGAAAAGGAAATGATGGAGCAAAAAGACCTTCAAACAAAGTGCTAGCAGAACACTTACTTAAGGAAAAAACCCAACCCAACATCTCCCCCGCACCCCCCAGCAATTAAACGGGATTGGGAGTCATAAAAAGCTTCACAGAATCTGAATCACTTATGTTTTCTTACTGGCTTAGTGGTAAGGAGCTGTTCTGCAATCTTGCACGTAGTTCAAATTCACTATCTGCTGCACTGGAGATAGATGGGCAATCCCCTCCCATGAGATAAAATTGTTTCCAAAAACCTAATGAAGGGTCAGCTATGGGTTGTACTAGATGGTAACACAACAATAATAACAATGAAAAGAACTTCCACCAGTGGAGATATGAGACAAGGCCGTTGGCAATGCTGGACCAGCAGGCCCAGAACTCAGAGACAGTGAGTGCCCAGGGTAAGACTCATTCGGGTGAGTGGTCAGCTGACATGAAACGTGAGCAGGGAGGAGGTACCATGGGTCTTGGCCATCTAATTATTCTGGCCTTAAAGTTCACAGGGCCTATTTTAAGACAAATGTACTAATTTTCTAGGACTGCCATAAGAAAACACAAAACACTTGGTGCTGAAAAACAGCAGATTCCCCCCCCCCTCCCCACCACAGTTCTGGAGGGAGGCTAGAAACCCAAAACCAGGTGCTGGCAGGGACATAGGCCCTCTGAAGTCTCTACGGGGAAATCTTTCCTGTCTGTTGATCCACTGGTAGTCCCAGGCCTTCCTCCACTTGTTGCTTGTGGCTTATAACTTCACTCTCTACCTCTGTTTTCATGTGCCTAGTTGTGTTTTGTTGGGTTGTTTGGTTGGTTTTCTTCTTTTTTTTCTTCTTCTTGTGTCTATTTGTCTGTATCTCCTTTCATTTTTCTACCAGAACACCAATCATATTAGATTAAGACTCACTTAGTCTTAAGCTAGGGAGCTCCGATGCCATAGTCAGTAGGGAGTTATGCTGCAAACTCAAAGGTCATCCTTCTCTGGCAGTTTGAATTTACCAGAAACTCCTTGGGGGAAAGATGCTCAATCTTCTCCCATGTGTCTTACAGCCTTTGACCCAACGGAAGGTCAATTGTCAATTGACTCTGACTCAAATGGGCTGAGCTACCTCTGAATGACCTCAGTGCTGACAGATTGCATCTATAAAGACTGTATTTCCAAATAAAATCACATTCACAGGTCCTGGGGTCCAGGATGGCAAGACATTTGGGGAGGGACATGGTTCAACATTTAAAAGCATGATTGGGCAGGATTTTTCTCTTTGGAGTTTTTTTATTTCAGCTGTAAAGGTAAAGGGCCAATTCATAGCCACGTCCTGGGAGATGGGTGGGAAGGTGTGAAGTGGTGCATTAACTTTTAATGCTGATCAACTTGAATTACTTATTAAAAAAACCCATCTTACATGACTAAGTAACGATCGTGGTTCCATATGATCCCTACACTCATGTATCTTCTTCACTTGTCACTCAGCTGCTCTCTGCACTCTTCTCCTCGTGGTTTCTCTTGTGGGTTGAAAGCCATTCCTCCGAAACATGCTGGACCTTGAACAAGCGGTTGTGATCCTACTAGTCATACTTGTGGAGAGTGGATCCCACACTGATCACCAGTGAGGATCATTGAAGAGTCTGGGGATGCCAAGAAACACAAGAACACTCAGAGCTCTGAGCAAGGAAGGCATGGAAACAGCTGAGATCCAGACTTTGACACTCACCCTTCAGAACTGAGAGAAAATAAACCTGTCCTTTAAAGCTGCCTCTCACTTGTAGCTCAGAACCACCAAAAATTAACTGGGGACCCAGGTCCATGATGAAACTCCTTGACTCCAGAGAACGCTAGGATACACGGAGGTCTCTCGGGAACCCAGACCCACAGATGCTGAAGGAAACAAAGACTTTCTTTCACAACTAACAAAGAGAAGGTCTTCCTTTAGAGTCGGACCCTGAATTTTTACTTCCAGCTTCTTAAACTGTGAGAGAATAAATTTTGGGGGGTGTGTGTGGTTTTTTTTTTAAAGCCACCCACTTGTGGTATTTCTGTTATGGCAGTACTTGGTAATGAAGACTGTTCTGAAAGGTCACGTCTGCTTCTGTGGCAGGCCTTTCCGCCTTGAGAGTTTTTTCTTTCATCTCAAAATGGTCCCTTCTCTCTTCTCAGGCTTCAGTTCAAATCTCACACCCTTGGAGAGGCCTTTTGTTTTAATATCTTCAACTCTTTTTTCCCCCTCCCCACAAATTCCTCTCCTAGTACCTCCTTTACTTTTCTTGATTGCACCGAAAGCATCAGAAGGTCATTTTAGGCCGGCTTCTGTTTCCTTCTTTATCCTGCCAGCCTCCCCTTGCAGGCTCCACAGGAGCACCACAGAGTGGGTCTGGCTGAGTGTCAGCGCCCCCCACTCCTAGAACAATGAGTGAGTGCACTGCAGCAGGGGCTGGCAGCCCTGGAAACGGTCTGGGCGGGGCCTGGGGGCCTGGAGAGCAGTGAGCATCCTGCAGCTCCTGTGTTTGTGCTGATGAGCTGTATCAGGCAGTTAGACTCCCTCGTTCAAAAGAGCAATTCCTAACAGTGACCAATCAATACAGATAAAGAACCTAAAACAGGCTAAGTCTCGTCTCTCCCCTGTTGGTGGCTGCTTCACAGCAGTCCAAGGTCAAGGGTGCTGCGTCACCCCATTCACCCTCCACTGTCCACAGGAAGCCCACCCACCTGCACCTATGTGCTCCTGGCTGTTGCTTTTTTTCAGGCCTACCTCCTTTCACCCCATGTGCTAGAATGTCCTTTGTTTCTGCATCTCTTTTCTGTGCCCAAGGTCTGAGGTGGTCATCATGTACACAGTGACTCAGCTGAGAAATCAATCAGTGTGCTCTGTCCTTTAGCTCCTCGGGAACCTGTATGGTTGAGCCAGGCATATCTGGCTCACACTCCATCCATTTTAATGGTAGCTGTGGGCTGATGAAATCGCATGTGAGATCTGCTTTAGGAAATATAGGTGAACGTGTATATAGATCAGGAGCCTCAAGAACCGGGCTGCCCAGACTTGAATCCCAGCCTCAGCCACTTTCTGTGTTGTTATTAGATGCTGTCAAGTCAAACAGGACTCATAGTGACACAATGAACAGCAGACCTGAATCTTGCCCCACTCTGTGTCATCCTCACAATCTCTGCTATGCCCATTGTTGTAGTCATTGTGTCAGTCCGTGTCATCGAAGATCTTCTGGGTTTTTTTTCTTGCTGTCCCTCTACTTCTCCTGCTATCCTTCTTGCTTGGAAGAGTGGAAGGAGAGTGTGAGAGAGGAAGACCCAGGATGAGAGGAATTGACTCAGTGACTGGGGTCATGGGGGTAGGTGTGTCAGAGACAATGGAATTAGCTCAGGATTGAGCAGGATTCAGAGTTGTACATAGACAGGGTCACTATGAGTCACAGGCAACTCGAAGGCATCTAACAACAACAAACAACTTTCCCTAGCATGATATCTTTTTCTAAGGACTGATGCCTCCTAATAAAATGCCCAAAGTATGTCAATGAAGTTTCCGTTTCCTCGTCTCAAAGGAAAACCTTGGCCTGGGCCAAGTGCTCAACCTCTCTGAGTCTCAGTAAAGCAGAGGTGACTGTAGCATCTACACCACACGACTACAATGATGAGAAAATTAATTAAAATACAGAAAGTGCTGAGAATGGTGCCTGCTATACAGTATTAGACCATCACTAGATTATATTATTATCTTTAAGTCCTGGGTGTAGCACATTCTGCCCTAGTCTACCCAGAAGCACCTAAGATAAAAGTCTGGTAACTTCTAAGAATCAGCCAATCAAAGCCGCATGGAGCATAATTCTACTCTGTCAAGACTCATGGGGTTGCGTGAGTTGGGGCCATCTCGATGATATGTGGTTTTCATGTTTAACTTCAGACTGGACCTAACAGTACCCGCCTCTCAAGACTGTCCAACAGATGGAATGAACTGCTCATTTATGAGCCACTTAGCGTGTTGCAAACAGTAAATATTAGTTCTGCCCCACAATCTGAGGAGATACAGCCAGTCTGGTGAATATAAGCCAAGGATAAAGATTCTGTGAAATAATAACACTCATTAGGAGGAAAAGAGGATTGGATTTATGAATTCATAGAGTACCCAAAATTTTTGGAAGATGGCTGTGGAGCACCTGCCAGGAGCCTGACTGGCAGGCGGGCAGTGTGGGGTGGCTTTGTCACAAGGAGCTTGTCCACTCATAGAGAGAAGCGACCATCTGGGCCAGGGGGTCACGGGTCCTCATGTGACCAGCCGAGCCTGATTAGTGAGCCAGGGAGGTAGAAATCCTCCCCAAGGAGCTCTGGGATCCTGGTCTAAAACACAATGTCCTTTTATATCTAGCCTGTGTCTTGGGCCAGGACCTGATCATATGCCTGTTTAGATTGAGGGCAAAGGGGACAAAGGGCCAGGGAGGGAGAGGATTAAGAATTATCCAAATCCTATAAACATGACTGGAGACAGCCCTCAGGAGTGGAATTTAACAAAAGAGGGGAAAAAATGCACTTCACACCTGGAGAGGCCGCTGGCAGGAAGGGAAAGAAATCAGCTTTAACTGAATCCAGTGCTGCAAGTTTTACCTCCTTTGAATGCAGCTGACCAGAATCTCAGAGGGATATAAACAATGAAGGTTTTTCTGCTAACCCAGAAGGCAGAAAGTTCTCCGTTCACCTGAGGTGCCTCAGAAGAAAAGCCTGGCGAGGTGCTTCTGAAATAATCAGCCGTTGAAAAACCTGTGGAGCAGAGTTCTATGATCACAGTTTGCTCCGTAGGAGCAAGATGTGTCAGTCTGCTGTTGTAAGAAAAATGTACAGCCTTGTGCAGCTCTGTTCTGTCTTAAGGGTTGCTGGGAGTTGGAATTGGCTGGAGAGCAATGGGTTTACGATCTAGTAGGCTTTCATTCTATGCTCACCTTCTGATTATGGTTTAGTTCCCTGGGGCCTTGCTAGCAAGAGGCAATATCTGGGTTGCAGATACACAGTTTCCCCATTCCTGATAAAGCCCACTTCCAGCTGAGGGCAGGTTTTAAGGTGACAATTTGGGGTAGAGAAAAGGAATACGAGTTATAAAGTCAGAGTGGCTCCCCTGCCTCCCACCAATCCCAACCCCAACTCACCCCTTGACTCATTAAGTAAATTCTTTAACCTCTCTAGGCCTGGGGTCCCCTCCCAAACTAAAAAACCAAACTCACTGCCTGCCCTCTGAGTCAATTCTGATTCCTAGCAACCATCTGCTGGGTTTCCAGGGCAAAGACTGTCCATCTCTCTTCTGTGGAGTGAAGACTAGCTTTGAACCGCTTACCTCTTGGTTAGCAGCCAGTTATGCACTATGCCTCCATGACTCCTTTCCTCATTTATAAAATGGAATATATCTATATCTATATCTATCTATAATTTTGTTGTGTCATCGAATCAGATCCGACTGACACAGAAGGAGATTGCCCCTCCTTTTCCAGCGGAGCATCTGGTGGATCCTTAGGGATTACAATGCAAAATGGTATTTTTTTAAAGATCTACCCTGAGGCAGGGAGTTCTGGTGGCCTAGTGGGTAAAGAGTTACGCTGTCAACCCAAAGGCTTATAGTTCGAATCCACCAGCTGCTTTATAGGAGAAAGATGTGCAAGCTCCTCTCATGCAATATACTAACTCTAAAAACTCACTGGAGGGTCAGCTATTTGATGGCGCGTAACAACAACCCTGAGGAAGATCGTGCAAAGAATGCCCAACCAGTACCTGGTACCCAGTAGATACTCAAAAACAGGTAGATACTTTGGTGTTAACATATTAACATCCTGGTTAGTCTATCCGTTGTGTGTGAGGTGTCCCTCCTCCTCACAGGTCGGTTAATAGCAGAGTCAAGGTGGGCATTCCATTGGATTCTAGATTCCAGGATGCTGAGCCTCTCAAGAAGGCCCTGGCAGTAGTGGGCAAGTGAGGTCACTAGACTTCTGAAAGTGTGAGCCTAGCAGGCCACAGAGCTGGATAGTGACCTCGAAGGGTGGGAAGCAGTTGAGGGTGATGGTGAGAGTTGTTGTTATGTGCTGTTGACTTGGTACTGATACATAGCTGACCCTCCAGCAGGTTTTCAGATGCTGTAAATTGCAGGGGAGGAGATTGTTCATCTTTCTTCCCCAGAGAAGCTGGTAGATTTGAACCTCCTGTCTTTGGGTTGGAAAGAGGACTTCTTATCCACTAGGCCACCAGAGACACCTGACAGTGAGGGTAGAGGTGTATTTAAAGAGGTTCACTGAAAATCTTCTAAGGAGACCCCAGAAAGCCCATCAAATGAAAGACAGGAGGCTTGGGAACTCAGGGCAGGGAAGCCACAGGTGAGCCAGCCCCATCTGCACCCAACTCCTGCACATTCACATGTGCCCCTTGGGAGCTTTGTGAAAACAGATTTATCAACTCATCCTTGAGAATTCTGACTGAGTAGATCTTGGATGAGGTCCATGAAATTATATTTAAAAAAAAAAAGAATCCCTAGTGCAGAACAGTGTGTATAGTCTGTTACTATTAGATAGACTGACAGATAGGTAGATAGATAATGCCACTGAGTCAACTCTGGATTATGACAACCTTACATATGACAGAGTCACCTGCTGCTGCATCATCTTCACGATTCCCTGTGTGTTTGTGTTTGTCATTGTTATTGTATCAATCTGAGGTCTTCCACACTCACTCGTTTTCCAGTTCACCTAACATGATGTTCTTTCCAGTATCTTATCCCTCCTAATGACGTGTCTAAAGTAAAGCAAATCAATAATGCTCACCTGTGAGCCACTGAGTTATCATTGGCTAATTTTTGAAAGAAGATTTCCAGGTCTTTCTTCCTGGTCTAAAAGCTCCACTGAAAACCTGTCCACCATAACTGACCTTGCTGGTATTTGAAACACTGGTGGCAGAGCTTCCAGACTTATAGCAATACAGCAACACAACAGTCACCACAGTACAAATAAATGTGGGGTAGACACACACACACATACACAGACACACAGACACACAGACACACACACACACACACACACACACACACACCCCTACCTTTTATGTGTAGCATAAAATATCTGAGAGGATAAAAAAAATCCCCCTCCTCCTATCAGTAACTGTGTATGAGAAGAATGGAGGATCAGGTGCAGGAATGAGATTTGTTTTTCTCTTCTATACATCTCTAAGTTTGGAATTTTCTTTATCATGTGCATATAGTCAAATAATTACATTAAGACAATGCTAAAGGTTCCAAAAGTATTGGATGCAATAGAAGGAAAAGCAAACACTTAATTTGATCTTCTAAATGGAAAGACTTTGTTTCTCTAAACTCTGAGCAGGGTTCTTGGTGCGCAGCCAGCCTGGACCCTCTGTTTCACAGGCTGTCACAAAGCCGAGGGCTGGTTCCTACCCTCTGTCTGCCCACCACTCTCATTACCTTCCGCCGTACATTCACTTGTAACTTATTGTTACTGACTTTGAATGGAAGCTTTCAGCTGCTCCATTCTTCTTCGTTTCGCTGAAGAGCTGTCAATGGGTTGGGAATTATAACCCTAGCTGCTGTTATCAGTGTCGTCTGGCTGGCTGGCGTGCTACTGGCTGCACTTCCCAGGGAATTAATCCCCTAAGTGTGGATGGCAAATGATGAAAACCTGGCACACAAATAAGAAGCCAGGCAACGCTCTGCTGTCACGCCTGGGGAAGCCACCAGCTTGGCCGTGTGCTCCACACTCAGTGCAACCGAGCCCCTGGGCTATTTATCCAGAGAGACAGCCAGGCTTTCATTCATTCCTCTAACAAATATTTATAGAGCCAAATACCTATTCTGTGCCAGGCAGTATTCAAGATATGTTTGAGTTCTTTTATTTAAGTATCTCTGGGTGGTGCAAACAGTTGTTGGTTGCCTTCTAGTGGAAAGATTGGAGGTTGGCATCCACTTCAAGGTGCCTGAGAAGAAAGGCCTGGTCATCTGTTGTTTTTATGTGCCATCGAGCCACCTGTGACCCATTGCGAACCTATGTACAGCAGCTCTGAACTCTGCCCTATCTGAGCTAGTCTCACTGACTCTGACACACTGACCCCCATGCCCTAGTTATTGTATCAGTCCATCTCATCCGGGGTCTTCCTTTCCTGTTCTGTCCCTCCACCCTTCTGAGCATGATGTTCTTCTCCAAGGACCAGTCCCTCCTGGCCACGTGTCCAAAGTATGTGAGACAAAGCTTCAAAATCCTAGCCTCCAAGGAGAAACTTGGTTTCACCTCTCCAAGACAGACCTATTTGTTTTTTTGGTGGTCCATGGTATGTTCAAGACTCTTCTCCAGCACCACAACTAGAAGACATCCATTCTTCTTCTGCCATCCTTAGTCATTGTCCAACTCTTTGAAGCCTAACAAGTAATTGTGAAGACCATGGCCTGGATTAGGCACACCTTAGTGTCTAGACTGACATTGTTGCTTCTTAGTATTCTGGAGAGGTCCCTGACAGCAGATTTTCCCAATGCAATTTGTCTTTCGATTTTCTGACTCCTGGTGTTGGATATTGATTGTGGAGCTGAGCAAGCTGTAATTGTTAACAACTTCAATCTCATCTCCATCTATCATGGTGTTGCCAATTGGCCCAGGGGTGAGAATCTTTGTCTTCTTGATGTTGAACTTCAATTCCTATTGAAGACTACAGTCCTTGCCCTTCTGCAGCAAGCACTTGAGGTCCTCCTCAGTTTCAGCAAGTAAGGTTGTGTCATCTGCATAATGTAGGTTGTTAGGTCTTCCTCCAGTGCTGATACCACATTTCTCCTTATAAAGCCTGGTTTCCCAAAAGACCTGCTCTGGATATAGATTGAAAAGATACAGAGACAGAATGCATCCTTGACACACTCCTTTCCTGATTTTGAACCATACAATGTTTTCTTACCCTTTTATGAGGATAGCTTCCTGGCCCAAGTATAAGTTTTGCATAAACACAATCAAGTGACTTGGGATTCTCATTTTCTTCAAGGTTAGCCACAATTTGTTGTGATCCACACAGTCAAATGCCTTTGCATAATCAATGAAACACAGATAGACATTCCTCTGGTACTCTTTGCTTTCTACCAAGATCCATCTGACATTGGTGATAATGTTTCTAGTACCATGGCCTCTTCTAAACCCAGCTTGTCTTCCTGGTAGTTCTCTGTGAATGTACTGTTCCAGTCATTTCTCAATAATCTTCAGTAGGATTTTGCCAGCATGTGATACTAGTGATATTGTCTGATAATTTCCACACTCTGTGGCATCACCTTTTTTTTTTTTTGCAATGGGGATAAATATGGATCTCTTCCAGTCAGTTGGCTAAGTACTTGTTCTCCAGATTTCTTGGCACAACCTGGTTGAGTACATCCAGCCAAGCATCTGTTTGTTGAAATATGTCAGTTGGTATTCCATCAATTCCTGAGGCTTCTACTTTTTAAAAATCAGTCATTGCTTAAAAACAAACAAATCAGTCGTTGAACCCTGTGGAGCACAGTTCTACTCTGACATTTGTGGCATCACCAGGTGTTGGAATCGACTCAGCTGGATGGTTACTGGTCGAGCGCATTGTCTAACACTTGCATAATCTTATAAAAAGAAAGTGCTATTGTACCTTAGTTCAAAATGAGGAGCCAGTGACTCAGAAATCAAGAAAGTCATCCAAATTCACACAGCTAGTAAGTGGTGGGGCCACTGGGAGCTAGGCTTGGGGACTGGGATCCCTAGTGATGTAGATTATTTAGAACTTCTTTTCTCTTTCTGCTGTTTCTTTTTGAAGTTCTTTCCTCTCGTCCCTCCTTGCCTTGCCCCTTTCAACATTTACATACTGCAGGTCTTATGTATCAGACTCTCAAGTCACTAAGGTGTTATAGTTAATAAGCTAGACTTGTATAAATCTATCCCATGCCCCTTCTTTGAGCCCTGTGATTCCTGAGCATTGTTTCAAACCTATTCAACTCTCTCTCAGAATGTCCTGTCAGATAGTGAACAATGCAGCACAGACCAAAGAGCTGTGAGGAGTTAAGATGAGTTAAATTCGGGCCCTGGGTTCATGACTCCTCTCACATAGCCCAGAAAGCTCTTGGTTCAAAGATGCAGTTAACAAATGGGATCATGCCCCTTCTCCACTCCCAACCCACATGTGCTCCAGGGCCCTGCTGCTATTTCTGTGGTGTGAGAAATGATCAAGACCCCAGTGGAGCTGTCTGTGTGAAATAAGACATCAGGAAAGGTTGGGGAGAGATTTGAAAATAAGTGTTCTTCTCTGCATAATGTAAAATTCATGGCTGGAGCGGGCTGGATCTTTCTCCAAACTGTGAAGCAAGGCGAGGACACTTCAAGACTGACAGATTAGCTCTTTCTAGATGATGCCTCAAGACACAAGCATACCCCGGATGCTGCATACAGCATTTAGATCCACCCCTTATGACCATTGCTTCAGGTTTTGCATATTCAGGTAAGTTTTGTGCTTACATTACTCAAGGAAACATGCTAAGAAGTAGTAATGCTTATTTAAGTGGAGTCATTTTTTAAATGGCATTACAAATCACATCAGGATTGCATTGTAGCATATGAAGGAGTTGAACAGTTTGCTTAGATGTTTGTTAGACTTTGGTGCTGCAGCTTTTGGATGATATGATGTACTAACAAAGTCTATTGTATATTCTTAGAAAGGCAGAGGATAATGAGCTTGATCCCATCTCTCAGCTCCCTTCATCTCACTCTCTATCTCCCATGAGTTGTAGACAGTGAACAGAGACATTACTATGCAATTTCAACAAGTTAATGCATATTGTTGTTCTTGTCGTTTACCTTTGAGTTGGAACCAAACCACAGTTGACTTTTCAGTTCATTTTTCAGAGGCAGTTAATCACATGGGAGGAGATTGCCCATCCTCCTGTGGAGCAGCTGGTGGCCCCGAACCATGTGCCTTTGGGATTGCAGTGCAGCTTCTTAGAAGCAGTGTCCTCTTAGAAGACACTCACATCATTGTGCTCTATCCTATTTGTAGACAGTCACTAAATCAAGTCTACTCTTAAGGGGAGGAGAAATTAAACTCCACCTCTCAAAGGGAGGAGCATCAAATAATCAATCTATCGAATTTTAAATCCACCACAATCAGCTGTTGTTAATCTCTATAGCAAGCCTGGAAACTGTGGTGGTGTTCTCCGAGAGAAATTCATGTTTGAGAAATAAGTGAGTTTCGGGTGATGTTTAGGCACCTATAGCAGCATTTTAATTTTTTTTTTCTTTTTAAATGGCATAGCCTCTCGTGAAGGGAAAAAACAATCAATCCTTCACGAGGCTTGGGGACGGGAATCTCTCTACACTCTGGAAGCCAGCGGGCTAAGCGGGTGGGACGGCTGGCGTCTCCATGGCGGTTCCTCTTGGTGGCACTCAGGCCAGGGAAGCTTCTGGAGTCTTTTGCGTTGTGTGTTACTGTCCTTTTTGGGCTTCAAAGGCGGATGGGCATTAAAACAGACATTCGGATGGCGGGGGAAGAAGAACAAACTGGGGAGGAGGGTAGAGAGAATGGTGCAGCAATGAAAGAATGAAAACCCAAAATCCCTGTAAATGTTCATTAAAACTAATAAAATTTAATAATTTTTTAAAAAAGTGGGAAACAATACAGAAGGGGTAATAGTTGGAAAATACAGGCTTGGTGATAGAAATGAGGCTAGAAATAGAATTACTGAATTTTGCATTTACAATTATTTATTCATTGCAAATACCTTTTTTTTAAAAACAGCAACAACAAAAGACACAAACGATGACTTTACACATAGTTCTCACCTGATGGGCTGCATAGGAATCAGATGGACTATATTTGTGGAAGAAATTGTTGGAGAAACTCATTGGCAGTCAAAACTAGGCCAGGGTGGGTCAGATCATCAATTAAGCAAGTTCAAATTGATGCCGAAGAAAATTAAATAAGTCCACAGGAACAAAGATATGATCTTGAGCCAATCCCATGTGAATTTCAAGATCATTTTAAGAATAGGTTTGAGGCATTGAACACCAATGTTCAAAGACCAGATGAGTTGTAGGATGATATGAAGGATATCATCCATGAAGAAAGCAAAAAGTCATTACAAAAATAGAGGGGAAAGAAAAAATCGAAATGGATGTTAGGAGAGACTTTAAAAATTACAGTGGAGCATCCAGAAGCCAAAACAAAAGAAAAGCATGCCAAGTAAAAGAACTGAACTCAAAGATGGGTGGTTCAAATCCACCAGCTCCTCTGTGGGGGGAAGATAGGCAGTCTTCTCTCTTGTGATTTACAGCATCTGACCCTCTGGAGGTGGTTCCACCTCAACTGCATGTAACAGTAATAACAAATGGAAAGAGAGAAAAAAATGAATTAATGAATGAATGCCAAAACTATAGTATGCCAAACGATATAGTATGGGAAAATGATAATGAATAATACCTGGAATGTGAAAATTGGAAATAAAGAAGGAAGTAAGATGAAGTTTCACCATCCCTGCCCCTAAAAAAAAAAAAAAAAGGCGGATGGGCGGCCCTGACTCTTATAGAGTAAGGGTAAGTAAGGGTGGGGTCAAGCCTGCGGGAGCCTGCTCCAGGCCCAAGTTTAAAATCCTTCACTTGGGGACGGGAGTTTCTCTACACTCTTAGCCTCAGCTGGCTAAGCGGATGGGATGACTGGAATCTCCATGGTAGCTCCTCTTGGTGGCAGTCAGGCAAGGGAAGTTTCTGGGAACCTGGAGAAAGGACGAAAGTTATATAGGAGGTGTCCAGGACTTTCGTTCATGACTCGACGGCACCTAACAACAACAACAACAGCAATGGCATAGCAGCCTACAAAAATACTTGTGAGGGTTGGAGGGGAGACTTTCAGTGTCCATGAAAAAACGCAATACCAAGAAAATCACCCCAAAGCCCCAACACTATAACTTCCTGGCTTAACATATTTACACATCAGCAGACTGTCTCTGACCCTGGAAATTCCACTTCTTTAGGTCTGTAAGAGGAGCCCAGTTACCTGGATTTAAGAGCCCAGGAGACACACACACACACACCACCAGATTCTGTTGTGTTTCCTGAATTTACATTCAGATTACCCTCTTGTTCTTTTGGTCCTTGCTTTTCCATGTCTTTATCAGCTTTGCCTCCTCTGTCATCAGCTCCAAGGGACGCTGTCCTGTTGACAGAGCCAGCCCTTCCTGTGCTTTGCCTGAACATACTCAAAACTTCTATTCTTTGCTGCTAGATCTATTGGCCAGGTTTTCACCTGCAGAGAATGGTGGAGTACGGAACAATTAGTACAATAATCCAGATACTCAGTCAAGCAATGAGGGAGTTCTGGTGTAGTCTGGAGGGAGTTACACTGTTAACCCAAAGGTGGCACATTCCTGGTGGTTCAAACCCACCAGCTGCTCCCAGGGAGGAAGATGGGCAATCTTTTCTGTTGCTACTTACGTCCTCAGAAAACCCACTGGAGTTTCACTAGAGCACGTCTGACTCTGTGGAAATGAGTTTGAGGTTTTCGTTCAAGCACAAATGACGATTCTCCTCTCCCCCAAATGAATTAGGATTCACATGGTTGTTTGCACTCTGCGCCACTTTGTCTCCAGAACCCTGGCCTCTTTGCTCTGTGGCTCGAGTTTAAACTTGGTCCCAGTGACAAATATCTCTAAACTAATTGTTTCCCACACTCGTGTTCCACAGGAGGTCTTTCCAGGGAAGAGGGTCTGTAGGTAAATCAGAATTAACTTCCATCCTGGGCAATATGAGAAAATAAAGCTGCCACGGCCTACGTGTGATCTGCATTTCACTTTCCGGAGGGGCCCCAACTCATTTCATTTCCCTTAGCCCCCAGCATACATAGCAGCAAGGAGCAAATTACCATTTATTAAACTCTAATTATCTTTTCTGTTTTTCAATACCATTCTCTGTGTATGTGTGCAGCGCACAAGCCTGTACTCTAGAGCCATTAAATTAGCAATAAGTCTTGTTAGCATAGCATCCATATTTATGGGAAGGGTTAAGCGATGCTGTAGTGACATGGTATAAAGTCAAAGGACCTTAATAGAAGGTTAGGGACATGTCCTCATTATGAAGCAATCCAGTCACACAGCAGATGTGGGGAATTGAAGGGGACTTAAAGGCTTGTGCTGCTTTGAGAGCCTTTTAAGCCATTATTCTGGGAGTCTTTGAAAGTTGAAGTCAAAAGTCATTTAACTTTGGATGTGAAAGCTCCATGCTTCTGGATTTGGTTGTCACTAGGAAGCTGATTAGGTGATGTGTGTTGTGGTTCAGAGAATTCATGGTAAATCATGCTTGAGCCAGCTGGGTTTGGACCATTCCTCCAGACCCCAGGTATCTGCCATGAAGTCTCTTGATTGACTCCTATACCGATTAACTCTCGAGTTGTATCTTGAAAGTAATAGGAGGCAGGTCTGATGTTAGCTGCCATCAAGTTGGGCATTGAGTTCCACTCTTGAAACCCTCTGCACATTAGAATGAAATGAATAGCAATTCCTGAGCCTCCACTGTTAAGAATCAACTGAGTCTCTCACATGCAAGGTGAGAATTCTAGCACTGAAGTGCCTCTTGCCTGAGGCAGGTTTGTTGTCATGTATCACTGAATTAGAATCAACTTACTGCTCACTCACCAGTGGGTTTTCAGAGGCAGTAAATAGCACGGGAGAAGATTGCCAAAATTTCTCCTCCGGAGCAGCCGGTGGATTTGAACTGTGAGTCTTTGGGTTGGCAGCACAGTTCCTTACCTCTAGGCCACCAGCCCGAGTGTATGGATATAAAAATGTCCAGTTGATTTAGTAGAGTCCCTGTTCAGTGCAGATGACTAACAGGTGCTCCTGGCAATTGTAATGTTGGGGATTTGAGACCATACCTAAGAAGAAAGACTTGGCGATCCACTTGCAAATAATGAGCCACCAAAAACCCTTTCGAGAATACAGTCTGACACTGGCACACATCAAGTTTCCATGAGCTGAAATTGATTCAAGGGCAACTTGTTTGATTTTGATGGATCTGACCCAACAAAGCCAGGTTGGTACAACTCCAGAGTCCATATCCTTTTCAATAATGCTGACCATTCTCTCCCTGGAAACTCAAAGCAGGCATCTTTATTTCCTGTTTTCTACTTTAAAACTTTGCCCTGACTTGTGCAAAGCATGCAGAGTCCCAGCCCCATCTTGCAAGCAAACGTTGTTTAAAGAGGCACAGATTGACCAGTCCACCCCCCAGGGTTTCACTTCCCCAGACTGAGTCCCATTCCACAAAGGAGACAGTCCTGCCGCTGGGCAGTCCTGCCCTCAGAGGAAGCAGAGGATTTCACTAACTGCCCCTGTGACTTTCCTGTCTCTGGTCAAGTTCAGCGTCTTCTGGGCAGCCTGGCCATATCTAGGGTTTGCCTGACCTCCAATTTATCATCTTAACTCCGTAGATTCTGCATCCAGGGCCTAGAAGGGCCATTGGAAGGAACCTGGTCTGACATTTGCATCCTGCAGACAGGTCCAGGGCACTGAGACAGGGGTTGGGATGGGGCCTCTGAGGGATCCACCCCCCTCTTTGCAGACACCTGGCCTCCTCTCACCTATTGTTCAGTCAGGGCTGGCAGCTCCCTGCAGTGTAATCACCCTCAGCTCATTAACAAGCTGTGCTCATTTGCATGTTTAAATATCCCTGTACATAGAAAACAGAATATTACATCCTCTCCTCAAGTTTAGAGAAGGAAAAGGCAGGGTTAGGTGGACAGGAAAGTCAGATCACACACCTCTTTTTTCTCCCCCATTGGTCACTGTTGGAGAATTTTATTTTCTTCATCAACCACTTCGTGACGACAGAGCCCCATAAACTCCTTCCTTTCCGTTTGAAAAAAAAAATCCATAATTCTTCACCTCCCTAATTTTCACCTCTTCTTTTTGCTCCTCTTCCGGAGGAGACCCAGTTCCCTCTGGTGGGGGTGGGGGGGGAAAACCACAGCCTTCTCCATCCATCAGCTTTATGCAAATGTACAAACACACCCACCCTCATTCAGTGTGCTCAGAAACAGGAACTGTCTATCTATAGATCAGCCTGATTACAGTTCATTTTTGTACAGCTTGAGAAGCGTGAAAAGTCAGACTGGGGAGAAACCAGCCCTAAGTCGTCACTCAGGATCGTGACACAAGTGCATCATTTATTTTCAGGAGCGCCTTGATGGGCCCCTAGGATCCACCCCATGGCTTTCTTGTCAGTTTGCAGAAAAAGAGGCTGCTCTCATGATGTCTTCCTGGCTCGTGCCATCTTACTCGCCACTGCAGACAGGGAGAGGGAGAAACTCGTCCCTGCCAGCTGCCAGCTTCCTAGGACAACAGCTCAAACCTAAAAGACCCAAGCGTCAAAGTGCCAGCCCTGAGAGATGGGGTGGCTGGGGGCAGACATCTAGTCAGTGATGAGCTCGCTCTCAGTGTTGCCATTCACTCCACTCACTCTCCACAATGCATTTATTAGACCCCTCCTGTGTGTACAATGCTCCACTAGTTCCAAATGCATTTGTTTGGAACAAACACAAGTGCTTGCTGTGTGTGCCCTTCACTGTTCTGCTTGATAAATATTAACTCTTCACAATCTTGTGAAGTAGGTACAGTCATTAGCTTCAGTTTACAGAAGAGGAATTGGAGGCACAGAGAGGTTAACTAACTTACTCAAAGTCACACAGCTCTCAAGTGTAGATCCAGGATTCTAACCCAGGCAGCATCGCTCCTCCAGGCTGTGCCCTCAATCACTGTAGTTCCTGTTTGGGGGAAGCTTTCCTTGTCCTAAGGAGCCCTGTATCTCAGTGTGTTAAGCATTGGGTACCTAACAGAAAGATAAGTGTTCTGAACCTACCAGATACTCAAAGATAAAAAGAGGAAGCAGTCTGGTCTCTATAAGATTGATAGCCTTGGAAACTGCATGGAGACAATTCCACTCTGTCCCAGAGAGTCACTATAAAATGGACTTGACTCAACAGCAGTGGGCTATGGGGCTTTTCTTGCAACTGGAACAAGGATGGGTCAGGAAGGATTACCCAATAAACAAGGTAAGTACAGGTTTACTTCAGTTCACTTACTAACCTGTGGTGAAAGGGGTATTAGTAATTAAGCATCTGTGCTTATCATCTTGCTTAACCTGTCCCCAGGTAGGATGCAGAAATGGCTATTTGTTGCTTATGTCTCTTAGTTTCATTCAACTTTCCTTTGCTAACATCATCATTGTTTTCCTTTGGGAGATTCATCTCTGCTCTGTGTAGTTGGGGTAATTTTAGCCCCATTAATTCTTAGCTTCATTGCTTTAGGTCAGTCAGTATATCCATTCTCACCTGCCCTGATGTGCCAGAAACAAGGAAGTGGACACAGAGTGAATCCTAGGGATCCTGAGGGAGCTGCTACCTGAGGAGACTTCCTCTTCTACGTGACACTGTAGTGTGAGGATAAACTTGTGATAGAAAAAAAGCATTCTAGGTGGGAATGACCAGCATGTGGGACCTTGGGAAGAACGTGTAGTAGATAGAGCTGAGGGGCAGACAAAATGCTTGATGAAACTGTTTAAATTGCTGGATCAAACTTTGTCTGAAGCTCACATTGGCTCCAAACTTTTCTGTTGCATTGCACATCGTAGCTTCTCAATAAATATTTGTTGAGAACATGAACCAATAATACCTATTTCCTGATTAAGACCGTTTATGTTTCCTGTCATTGGTAATAGAAAGCTTCCTAACATACACATACAACAATGAAAAAATACACATAACGAAAATAGTGTATCTGTGTATTATATATCGGGACAGAAATCAATCTTACTAAAATAACAGTTTTGTCAGAGAGGAAGTGGGGATTTTCTTTAAATCTTTATTCTAAGGTTCCCTGGTGGTACAACAGCTAAATGTTCAGCAATGAAATAAAAGGTCAGAAGTTTGAGCTCACTAGCCTTCACAAGAGAAAAACCTAGTGGTCTACTTCTGTAAAGATTATACACAAGAAAAGCCAATGGGACCATTTTACTCTGAACTCTGGTGGACTAGTCTGCTGGAAGTTGCACTGCCAACCCAAAGAATGGGTTTCTCTCAGTTCAAATCCACTCGCAGCTCCTTGGGAGAAAGATGGATAATCTTCTCACCTGTGACTTACAGCCTCAGAAACCCAGTGAAAGGTCATCTATGCTACGTAGGTTCAAACTGGACAGCAATGACAGTCTGAGAGATGAGGTCACTATGACTCAGAATCGATTCAGCGGCACACAATGACATCTTGATTTTAATAGGCATGATCTCCCAGAGTCTGGGTGACTATTTATAATAGTAGAAAGGTTCTTTAAGCAGGGAGTTTTTGAAGTGACAAGAGGATTTGTCAAGGGTAAGTGTGCCCACATTCTATGTGATACATATTTATAGGCTATGAATTATCAAGCCTCCCGGCAGTTCTAATAGCAGTTCTCCCTGCCCTCGGCGGTGGTTCTCCTTGCTTACTATGGCTGAGGGAACAGTTCTAGGTCAGTCTAGATCCTCCTCCTGATTCCCTGCTAACTTGCCCTGAGCAATTTGAAGTGTGGTCCACTTGCCCTATCCCTTCTGGATCTTTATTAGAAAAGCTAAGCATTTGGTTCTTTAGGAGCTCAATGCTCAGGCTTTAAGAAGCTGCTTCTTCTGTCTGTCCCCATTTGTGGCAGGCTTTGTTTCCACTTCGCATCTCCCTCACCTGTGGCTGAGAGGTTTGTAGCTCTCTGACCTTGTATTTGGCTTCATTAACACTTCTACATCCTACTTTCTCCATGAATCACTTCCCACTAGGGTCCAGCCTGAAAATTGACCCCCTGTTGTTCAGAATCATGCTAGTCAGCCCTTCCAAAATCAGAATTGCCATGTCACACTTTCAGTGCATAACGAAAGCAACAGAAATGATCCATAACGTTTTGTTCCTCTTACACTACCTCATGGCCATGTCATAGGCTGTCATTGCTATATACCCTTTACTTCTGAATACATCTACTCCTCTTGATTTCAATTATCTTTTCCACCTGAACTGGCCTTAACAGAAAGTCCTAGGCTTCTCCCCAGTCCATGACAATACTTCTGTTTTTGCGCCTCTTTTCCATTCTTCTTTTTCTGGGGTGGGGGGGGGAGGATGTAATTTACACACAATAAAATATGTTGCTGCTGTTGTTATGTGCTGTCCAGTCGCCTGTGACTCACAGCGACCCTATGTATAGAAAGAAGCTCTGAAGCCTGCCCTGTCCTGAGCCAGGCTTACTGACTCCAACACACCTACCCCCATTGCCCTAGTTATTATCTATCCATCTCATCTGGGGTCTTCCTCTCCTGTGCTATCCCTCCACCATATAAATAAGATAGAAAAGTCTTAAAAAATACAACTTGATGGAGTTTTACATAAGTATATCCTCATCTACCCACCACTCAGACCAAGAGAGAAAATATTTCCAGCTCTCTAAGTTCTTTGTGCTGCCTCCCAGTTAGTTTTCCTCTCATAAATGTAATCGTTATTCTGACCTAAACCATCACTGTGTCTCCGGTGGTGAGCTGTGCTGTTAACCCAAAGGTGGCACCCCTCTGGTGATTCAGATGCACCAGCAATTCTGCAAAGAAAGATGAACCATCTCCTCCTGTGTGATTCATAGCCTTGGGAATGCAGTGAAGGGTCAGCTCTGAGTGAATTCTGACTTAATGGCAATGTGAGAAAGAGAAGGAGAGATTATGGTTTAATTTTGCCTGCTCTTTAAAAAATTCTTTAGTGAAGGTATACATGGAAGTTTTGGTTCCTACTCAACAATTCTACACACTTTATTCAGTGATGTCCACATTCTTCACAATGAGCAGATATTTTCATCGTCTCCATTTTTGACTGTTCTGTTTCCATGAATCTGTTTTCCCTGCTACCTTAACATGCTCATGTTTGTTATAAAGGAATTATTGACTGTTTGGTCTCATAATGGGTGATTTTTTAAAAAAAAAAGGATCATAGTAGTTACTGATGATATTCATGACTTTGTGAGCCAATCTGTTATGGAGTTATAAAGTGGCGTTTTTCTTTGTTTCAGTTCATTTGATGATATTGTCAGGGATTCCTCTAATCTTAACCAGTTCAGAAGTCTGATTGCATTTGTTTTTGTTTTTTAAAGATTTTGAAGTTTTGTTTCACATTTCTCTTCCATCCTTTCAGGGCCCATCTACTGTGGCCTTGATTAGGACAATCAGTGGTGACAGCAGGGTACCATCTAATTCTTCTGGTCTCAGTGTAGATGGTACTTTGGTTCATGATTATTCGCCCTGTAGACTAGTTTCTTCTTTGAGTCATTGGTTTCGTTCTTTCTCTTTTTCTCTAGAAGGTAGAGACCAATAGCTGTATTTCAGATGGCTGCTTGAGAACTTTTTAACAATCCAGACACTAGCTATGACACTGGAGAGAGCTCTGGTGGCTAGTCTTTAAGGAGTTGTGATGTTACCCCAAAGATGGTGTCTTTCTGGTGGTTTGAATCCACCAGCCACTTAGAGGGAGAAAGATGAGTAATCTTCTCTAGCCTGAGTGACAGTCTCCAAAAACCTGCTGGAAGGTCATTTATGAGTCACTTCCAACTTGATGAAAATGAGGCAGTTTTGTTACGAGCTGTTATGCTAATTGCTCAAGATGTCTCATGAAACTGTGGACCTAATCCTTCAAACTCAGAAAAACTATTTCATGAGGACTACATCTGTGGAAAGAATCATTGGAGAAGCTCAATATCAGCAGTCAGAAACAGGCCAGGTGCTTACTGTAATACAGACCATCAATTACTTACGTGCAAGTTCAAACTGAAACTGAAGAAGATTCAAACAAATCGACAAGAACCAAAATATAATCTTGAGTCTATCCCTCCTGAATTAAAAACTCATCTTAAGAACAAGTTTGAGGCATTGATCACCCAGGATAGAAGACTAGAGGAGCTATGTAATGAAATCAAGGCCATCATCTGTGAAGAGAACAAAAGGTTATTACAAAGACAAAGGAGAAAGAAGAATAAAAATGGATGTCAGAGACAAAAAACCCACCAAAAAACCCTATGAAAATGGCATTGAACATCAAGAAGCCAAAACAAAGGAAAGAGATGCCAAAGTAATAGTGTTGAACAAAAGATTTCAAAGGACAGCACAAGAAGACAAAGCATTATAACAAAATGCACAAAGAGTTGGAGTCAGAGAATAAAAAGGGAAAAACTAACTCAGCATTTCTCAAGCTGAAAAAAGGGAAAAACTAATTTGAATCCCAAGTTGCAATACTGAGATATGCTATAGACAAAATGTTGAATGATCCAGGAAGCATCAAAAGAGGATGAAGGGAATACACAGAATTACTGTACCAAAAAGAATCAATCAACACTGAAAAATTTCAGGAAATGCCATATAAACAAGAGCCAATGGTAACAAAGGAAGACTTTCAGCTGCACTTGAACATAGTGGCAAAAAATAAATCCACATGAATGCTTGGGATTCTGATTTGAAACGTTTCAGCTAACAGACGCAACTCTCGACGTGCTAAACCAGGAAATTTAGAGGACAGCTGTCTTGATGGCAGGGTGGAAGATATCCGTATTTGTTCCCATTCAGAAGAAAGATGATCAATAGAATGTGGAAATTATCAAGCAATGTAATTAATATCATATGCAAGCGAAAGATTTCTGAAGATGATCCAAAAATGGCTGGAATAGTATATTGACAGGAAATTGTGAGTTTTAGATTGGTTCAGAAGAGGCCATGGCATCAGGGAAATCATTGCTGATGGCAGATGGATCCCGGTTGAAAACAGAGAATAACAAAAGATTATCTGTCTGTGTTTTATTAAGTATGTATTTGATTGTATGGATCACAACCAAGTATGGCTAATATTGAGAAAAATGGGAATCCCAGAACACTTAATTGTACTCATACAAAATCTGTATCAAAACCAAAAAGCTGTTGTCCAAATAGAACAAGAGAATACTGCACAATTTAAAATCAGGAAAGGTGTATGTCAGGGTTGTATCCTTTCTCCAAACCTATTCAGTCTGTATGCTGAGCAAATTTGTGAAGCCAGGCTCTATGAAGAAGCATGTGGATCAGAAGACAACTTATCAATAACCTGCATTATGCAGATGACACAATCTTGCTTGCTGAAAGTGAGGAGGACCTGAAGTGCTTACTGGAGAAGATCAAAGACTGCAGCCTTTAATATGGATTGCATCTCAACATGAAGAAAATAAATTCTCACTACTGGACCAATGAGGAACATCATGTTAAATGGAGAAAAGATTGAAACCGTCATTGTTGAGTACTGTGGAGTCAGAACCGACCCATAGCTGACCCTCTGGTGGGTTTTCAGAGGCAGGTCATGGCATGGGAGAAGATAAAGATCCAGGATGGGTGGGAGAGGATGGAAGCAGAGGGGTGTGGATGTACGGGGCGAAGAGGGGATAATCACTGGATTGTACAATTTGATGGGTAGGAGGGTGAGGGAAATTGAAAGAATTTGTATTAGAATTTTGTAAATAAGCTAATGAAAAGATAAAAGTCAACTTGGGGAGAAGGAAGGGAGGGAGAGGGGATAAAATATACAACAATGAATGAATGAATAAATGAGTGAAAATCTAACTTTTCTGCAAACTTTTGTTAAAATGACAATTAAAATAAAGTTATTTAAAAAAAGATTGAAACTGTCAACCACTTCATCTTATTTGGACCTACAATTAATACACTTGGTACCAGCAGTCAGGAGATCAGGAGATATAGCACTGGATAAGTCTGCAGTTAAGGACTTCTCCAAATTGTTGAGGAGAAATTATATTAGTTTGAAGTCTGAGGTGTGCCTGATTCAGGACATTGTCTTTTCAGTCACTTGCTATGCATTTGAGAGTTGGACAATGACTAAGGATTATAGAAGAAGAATTGATGTCTTTGAGTTGTGGTTTTTGGGAAGAGGACTGAATATCCCATGAAATGACAAAAGAACAAACAGATATGTCTTGGAGAAAGTGCAGCCGGAGTACTCCTTGAATGTAAAATAACAAAGCTTCATCTCACATACTTTGAGCATGTTGCTAGGAGAGGTTATTCCTTGGAAAGGGACTTCCTGCTTGGGAGGATGGAAGGATGGCAAAAGAGAGGAAGACCCACAATCAGGTGATTAGACACAGTGATTGCAGCAGTGATTTCAAGGGTGCCAGAGAGTATGAGGTTGGCACAAGATATGACAGGGTTCAAATCTGTTGTTCACAGGATCACTGTAAGTTGTGCTTGACTAGACAGCAGCTAACAACAACAGCCACATATATAACTCAGATTAAAACAAAACAAAACCACAACATATGTAACTCAGGATTTGAAGAGGACTTAATGCACTTACTGATGAAGAGCAAACTCTATAGCTTCCACTATGGAGTACTGAATATCAACATCAAGAAAACAACAGTCCTCCATATTGAATCAATAGTCAATACCATCACACATGGAGTAAACACTGAAGCTGAAGACTTTCTTTTATTTACTTGGATCCACAATCAATACTCAAGAAGCAGCAGTCAAGAAATAAAAAAGACTGAAATAAAACTATTTCGGTGGATAAATCTGCTGTTAAGTATCTTTGAAGTGCCAAAGAGCAAGAGTGTGTTTATTTTTATTATTTATTTATTTTAAATTAACTTTTTTTGTTGTTGTCTCAGTCCAATCACTTTTTTGTTAACCCTCCAAGACTGATTCTTTCATTTTGCATTAAAAAAATTTATTTATGCCATCATTCACTTTAATACAATTATTCATATACATTGTTTCATTCATGGACATTTATATAATCATTTCTGCACATTGTCTTTTTTTGTTTTGTTTTATTCTGATTTATTTACAAAGTTTGAATACATTCTTTTTCCTTCCCATTTCCTTCACCCCACCCACCCATTGAATTGGGCAATCCCATGATTAACACCCTACCCCCCATCCTCACTCCTCTATGTCCACCCTCTTCCCAGCCTCCCGCCCCCACCTTGGATCCTCATACTCATTCTACAATAGTGGTTTTATACAGTATTTATTCTTGTGGGACTGAGTTAGTTCACTCAGAATAATGTTCTCCAGTCCCTCCACAGTTAGGTAATAATTTATAAAATTATTGTTCCTGCCTGCTGCGTAGTACTCCGTTGTATGAATGTACCACAACTTCTCAATCCATTCGTTTGTGGTTGGACATCTGGGCTGTTTCCATGTTCTTGCGATGGTGAATAACACTGCTATGAATATGGGTGTACAAGTTTCTGTTTGAGTCTCAGTTCTCATTTTCTTGGGGTATATTCCAAGCAGAGCGCAGAGAAGCCAAAGCAGAGGGAAGAATTCAAGATACTAAAGAGTTGAACAGAAGATTTCAAAAGGCAGCACGGGATGACCAAGTAAACTATTACAATGAAATGTGCAAGGAGTTGGAGTCAAAAACTCAAAAGGGCCAAACTTGCTCAGCATTTCTTAAGCTCAAAGAACTGAAGAACAAATTCAAACCTAAAGTTGCTATAATCAAGGATGCTTTAGGCAGAATATTAAATGATCCAGGAAGTATTAAAAGAAGATGGAAAGAATATACTGAGTTACTGTATCAAAAAGAATTGGCAGACACAGAAGAATTTCATGAAACAACATATGAGCAAGAGCCTATGGTGATGAAGGAAGACGTTCAAGCTGCTTTGAAGG
>NW_006399844.1:6774573-6862669 GCF_000299155.1 Elephantulus edwardii | reverse complement strand
CATCCTGGAAAGGGTCAAACCGGGCTGCTCCTTGGAGGCAAGGATTCTAAGGCTCCGTCTAACATACTTTGGACATGTTTCAAGGAGGGACAGGTCCTTGGAGAGGAACATCATGCTTGGTAGGGTGGAGGGACAGTGCAGAAGGGGAAGGCCCCCTGTGAGGTGGATTGATTCAGTGACTGGGGTAATCGGCACAGGGCAGAGTTTAGGGATGTTGTACATAGGGTCACTATAAGTCGCAAGTGACTCGATGGCACATAACAACAACAGCAACATATTCCAAGCAATGGAATAGCTGGATCATATGGAATTTCTACGTTCAGCTTTTTGAGGAAATACCAAACTGCTTTTCAGAATGGTACAATTGTACCTTTCATTGTACAATACCACCGACAATGTAAAAGAGTTCCTATCTCACCACATCCTCTCCAAAATTTATTATTTGCTGTCCTGTTTAACTTTGCCTCTGTTACTGGGGTGAGATGGTATCTCATTGTGGTTTTGATTTGCATCTCTCTTACTGCCTGCCAGTGACTTGGAGCGTTTCTTCATATGTCCATTGGCCATTTGAATATCTTCCTCTGTGAAAGTTCTTTCCATGTCTTTTGCCCATTTTTAATTGTGTTATCAGTCTTTTTTTTCTGGAGGCCCAGGAGTATTCTATAAACTTTCGTTATGAGACTCTTGTCTGAGAGGGTATTGCCAAATGTTTGTTGCCAGTCAGTAGACTTTCTTTTCACCCTGTTGGAAAAAGGTTTTGATGAAACAGGGATTTAATCTTCAGAATGTTCCATTCATCAATGTTATCCTCTTCAGATTGTACATTTCTGGCTGTATTTGGCAGTCTCTTTATATTGTAGACTATATTGCAGGGCTTTTAAGCTTGATCCCAGTTTGTCTTTTATGAATTTGATGGTTTGGGGCTTTACTCCCAACCAAGACTGATTGTTTATGTGTGTAGGCAGATTGGAGGAAAACTCATCAACAATTTATATTATGCCAATGACACAACCTTGCTTGCTGAAACTAAGGAGGACCTGAAGCACTTACTGCAATAGGTCAAGGACTATAGTCTTCAATATGTATTGAAGCTAAACATCAAGAAAACAAAGATTCTCACCACTGGGCCAATTGGCACCACCATGATAGACAGAGAAGATTTGAAGTTGTTAACAATTACAGCTTGCTTGGCTCCACAATTAACACTCTTGGCACTAACAGTCAAGAAATCAAAAGACAAATTGCATTGGGAAAGCTGTCAGAGACCTCTTTTAAGTCCTGAAGAGCAACAATGTCAGTCTAGAGACTAAGGCACACCTGATCCAGGCCATGCTCTTCACAATTACTTGCTATGCATCAGAGAGCTGGACAATGACAGAATGACAGAAGAAGAATCGATGCCTTGAGTTGTGGTGCTGGAGCTAAGAGAACAAATAGATATATCCTGGAGGAGGTGAAACCAGGCTTCTCCTTGGAGGCAAAGATTCTGAGGCTTCATCTCAGATACTGTGGCATGTGGTCAGGAGGGAGCAGTCCTTGGAGAAGGACATCATACTTGGAAGGGTGGAGGGACAGCACAGGAGAGGAAGATCGTGGATGAGATGGATTGATACAGTAACTGTGGCAATGGGACTAGATGTGTTGGAGACAGTGAGACTGACTCAGGAGAGGTCAGGCTTCAGACCTGTTGTACATACATGGGTTGCTATGAGTTGCAGGTGACTCAATGGCACATAACAACAACCACAAACCATTTCTTAGTTTGTTGCATTAGTGATCTTATACTAAAATTGTCTTTTTGAGACTGACTTATATGTCACACAGCATAATTTGTTTGATGTCAGTTTAAAGACTAAGATTTGCCTGAACCAAGCCATGGTATTTTTAATTGCTTCATACGCTTAAGAAAACTGGACAATGACTAAGGAAGACCAAAGAATAATCAGAGCCTTTAAATTGTGGTGTTGGCAAAGAGTATTGGGTATACTGTGGAGCATAAGGAATTCACCAGTTTGTCTTAGACAAAATACAACCAGTGTTCTCTTGAAAGACAAGGACTTTGTCTCACATAATTTGTGCATGTTATCAGGAGAGGTCTGTCTCTGAAAGGAGCTATCATGCTTGGAAAGGTAGAAGGTAAGCGAAGAAGAGGAACATCTTCGAGGACTTGGATTGACTCAGTTACTGCAACAGCGAGTTTAAGCATAGCAGAGACTGAGCATGAGGCAGGACCAGGCAGAGTTTTGATCTATTGTACATAGGGTTTCTCTGAGCTGGAGCAGACTGGGTGATACCTAACAAGAGCAACAACATATTTAACCCACTACCACCAAGTAGGTTCCTTCTCATTGTGATGCTTCATCAGGTATTCAAGGCTGTAGACCTTTATGAGAAGAGACTATTCATCTTTCTCCTACAGAGCATCTGATGGATTCAAACCACTGACTTTACTGATAGCAGTCTGACATGTTACACCTTATGCCACCAGGACTTCTCACACCTGTATGTTTATACACCTCCACTTCCTAAACAACATGCCTCTGGAAACCCTATGAAGTTTGGTAAATGTCAATAGTGATAGAAAGGCTTCAGGCCATTTGTTCATAGGGTTACTGTGAGTCGTGCTTGACTTGATGACAATCAACAACAACATACTCATACGGGAATTCTGGTGGCTTATGCGGTTCGAGGCAACCAGCTGCTCCGCGGAAGAAGGATGGGCATCTCCTCTAATATAATCAACAGCCTCTGAAAACCCACTGGAGGGTCAGCTATGGGTCCGTTCTGACATAATGGTACACAACTACAATAGCAACAGTTATAAGGAGTTGTGCTATAATGCTGAAGGCACGTGGTTCCAATCCACCAACTGCTCCAGGGAGGAAGGTTGGGCAATCTCCTCCTGTGCCATTTACTGCCTCTGAAAACCTGCTGGAGAGTCAGCTATGAGTGGACTCAATGGCAAACAACAGCAGCAACAACAATATACTCACATAGGGAGCTCTGATGGCTTAGATGTAAACAGTTGTGCTGCCAACCCAAAGTCAGGCAGTTCAAATCCACCAGCGGCTCTATGGGGGAAAGATGAGCAATCTCCTCTCATGCTCTTTGCTGCCTCTGAAAACCCACTGGAGGGTCAGCTATGAGTTGGTTCCTTGTTGACAGTTCACAACAGCAATACATCACTTAGGGGAACTCTGGTGACACAGTCCTGAAAGTAGCCCTGCTAACCCAAAGGCTGCATGTCTTTGGTGGTTTGAATAAAAAGATGTGCCGTCTCCTCCTGTAATGATCTTTCTCCCACAGAAGCACTGCTGGGTTCAAACTATCAACCTTTTGGTTAACAGCCAAGCACATAACTATTATGCCCTCAGGGCTCCTGTCGAGTATCAGGTTTTGTTGTTACGTGCCATTAAGTTGGAACCTGTGCATTACTGACCTTCCAGTGGTTTTTAGAGACTGTAAATCAAATGGCAGAAGACTGTCCATCTCTCTCTCAAGAAGCAGCAGGTGGATTTTATTCATCAGCCTTTTGGCTGGCAGTGCAACTCCTTACACTAGGCCACCAGAGGAGTTGAAATGAAATATCTAGATCTTTAAAGAGTCAGCAACAAGCAATTGAAACTGTAGAATATGACTTCGCTCGAGAAATAACAAACTCAAATGCCTTCAGGGGCCAAGCAAATAATTTAGATTAACGAAATAACTCAGATCGAAGCCATAAAAAGTGGTTGCTACTGCAGGGAGAATTGAAGAATAGAGTATGACTCGCTGAAGGCATTCATATTAAAACATTATTAAAAGACTGTGGGGACTAAGAAAAGCAGATCTGTGTGAGTCATCCATTTGAGACTTTGAAAATATTGAATGCACACAAAGCATTGGTGGTGGTTCAGTGGCCTGATGGTCAGCGCTGGCTTGTACGTTGTTATGATACTGAACTAATTGGTTTTAGAGGAACTTGCCATCTAAGACAGATTTGGAAGGCAGGCCTGGTGAACTACCTTTGAAAATCAGACTAGGAAAACTCTGTTGATCAACAGCTAACTATAAGGCTGATACAGCATTTTGTTTCATTATGGGGTTAACAAGTCAGAGACTAATGTGGCAGCAACTAACAGTAAAGATGGATAGACGTGGTGACTGCAGTACTGGGCTCAGGTGCATCAGAGAGGGTGAGGGTGGCCCAGGATAGGACAGGATTTAGATCTGTTGTTCATAGGGTCGCTATGAGCCATACTCTATTTGATGGTACCTAACAACAGCAGGAATGCCTCTGGCAACTCTGTGAACTTTGATAAATGTCAGAAGTTATAGAAAGGCTTCAGGCCTTTTGTTCATAGGGTTGCTATGAGTTGTCCTTGACTCGAAGGCAATCAACGACGACAGCAACAACTGAGCTCTATCTAGCAGCATAGATTGTAGGGTTTCGCACTGCTAACCTTTGTGCAGAATCTCTCTGGTGGGTTGGATCACCAGCAGCTCTTACTGGCAATTTCTTTCTGTGCAATTTGCAATGTCAAAAAACTTAGCTGAGTTATTTTTGAATCCAGGGAAATGAGCTGAAAATAAACAGGTATACAAAGACATACCTCAAAGAGCTTAATTTTTTTTCTCTTGTACATTTTTATTGGTTTTCTTACAACCATTCATATATATTGTGCTTCATTCATGTACATTGTGTTTTATACAATCATTCACATACATTGTGCTTTGAATAATTAATTACTATTGATCAATGCCTTTTCTCACCCCGTCTCATCAAATCCTCACTGCACCTTGGCTATTCCTTAAAGAGCTTTAAACAGTTAACCAGTTTGGGGAAGAATATCTGGAAGGTGTGGACAGGCTTTACTTGAAGTTATGTAGTCAGGGAAGACTTCTTGGAGGAGGTGAGTGAACGAACACCTAAAAAAACTCTAAAAAGGAAGGAGCCACATACCGGTCTGGGTACAAAGAAAAAAGCAAGTACATAAAACTGAAGGCAAGAAAGGAGAAGGAGTTGAGGAACATGTTATTGTGGCTGGAGCAGAGTGAACCAAGGGCGAGGTAGACCAAGGAGCAGATCTTACAGATGCCACAGGGCCGTACAGTTCACTGTAAAGGCCCACCATTCAGAAGCCACTGGAAACTTGTGTGCAAGTGGATCACTTGCTGTAGTTGATGTTATCAAAGGCTACTCAGGTTTCTGTACGCAAAGTCAACAGCAGGAAGGCAGAGTAGGGAGATGTCTTAGTTTGGGCTCCAACTAAAGCAAACTCTGAATCAAAGATTTAAGGACTAGTTTCTTTGAGTGGAGATCCCAGGAAATGGTAACAGAGAATGGAGAGGTCAGATGGGGAAGAACAAGCAGGCAATAAGATGTATTTTCAAATGAGTTACTAGTGTGGGCAACTGGAGCTTAATTCACCTGAGGAACTCTAGGACCATTGTAAAAGATGACACCTTCAGGATTTTTTCCCCAGAGGAAGAAGAAGATGGGGTATTTATACCAGCTGCTTCTGTCATCTGTAGAGAAACTGCTGCTGGGGTTGTCATGTGCCGTCGAGTCAATTCTGACTCCTACCAAGCCTATAGGATATAGAGTAGAACTTCCTAGCAGAGTTTCCTAGATAATCCTTAAGGGAGCAGGCTACCAGGTCTTTGGTACCTGATTTTGTTTCTGATGGCTTCAAACCTTTCAATTAGAAGCAGAGAGCTTGTTACTATTCATATGCCCATCTACCCCTCCACCCACCTCTCATTCTCTAGGCCTGGGAAATGTTACATTGAGATTCCGTTTCTCCAATGACTGGCCTGTGTTTCCTGCTCACACCACAGCTTTCCTGCCCAGCTTGCATTTCTAAACTCTGACCCCCATTTACTCCCCAACCTCTGACCTTGGCTTGATCCTCCAGACTGAGAGTGCCACCTCTGTTCCTGCACGCACCCTCTTTCTTTATCATCTGACCCAATCGTGACCTCCCACTGCCACATTGCACTGTCCGCCTTATCTTGCCAGCCTGGCTGAACTCCCAGAAAGGCTGCCCTTGGCTTGTCCTATTTCATTTCTCTCTCTAATTTGTCAGGCATTGACAGATAAAGACAAGGGAGACAGCCAAGCCCCAGGGCGTAACCAGCAGGTATCATCCAAGCCCCACCTCATTAATCTGGGGATCTAGAGTTGGGCTGGCTGGGAAAGTGCCCCCTCAACTTCTTGGTGTGGAACTGACATGTAGCGTGGTCATTTGCCTGACTGTTGTTATGTGTTGTCACGTCATAAAGAACTGACTCATAGCTGACTCTCTAGCAGGTTTTCATAGACTGTAAATGACACTGGAAGACTTTGCTCATTTTTCTCTAGAGGAGCAGCAGTTTGTGAATTCAAACTACCTGCCTTTGGGTTGGTTGTGCAACTCTTGACCCACTAGGCCACCACGACTCCTCTTTACCCAGTTGTTAATGTGCTGTCAAGTCTCCTGTGACTCATAGCGACCCTATGTACAAGAGCCCTATCTATCCTGTGCCAATCTTATTGTCTCTGACACACCTACCCCCACTACTCCAGTCACTGAATCATTCCATCTCACAGAGTCTTCCTCTCCTGAGCTGTCCCTTCACCCTCTCAAGCATAATGTCCCTCTCCAAGAACTGGTCCTGCCTTACAACATGTCTAAAACATGTCAGATGAAACTTCAGAATCCTCGCTTCCAAGGAGCAGCCTGGTTTAACTCTCTAGGATGAATCTGTTCATTCTCTTAGCAGTCTATGGTATATTCAATATTCTTCTCCAACACTACAACTCAAAGGCATCCATTCTCCTTCTATCCTCCCTAGTCATTGTCCAGCTCTCTGATGCATAGCAAGTGATTACAAAGACCATGGCCTGTATCAGGTGCACCTTAGCCTTCAGACTGACATCATTGCTCTTAAGTACTTTTGAGGCTCTGGTGGCCTAGCGGTAGAAGTTGCACTGCAATGCCAAAGCCTCCCAGTTCAAGTCCACTCACTGCTCCACAGAAGACAGACGGGCAATCTCATGCTGCACAATTTATTGCTTGTGAAAACCTGCTGGAGCATCAGCTATGTTTCTACTCAACAGCATACAAGAACATACTGAATGGAAAAAAAAAATGACTGACTCATGGCTGACTCTCCCATGGGCGGAGGCTGCCCATCCTTGTGTGGAGGACTGATGGGTTCAAACTACTAGAGAGGTGCTGCCCTGGGGATTGCAGTGCAACTCCCCACAGACTGCATCACCAGAGGAGGTACAGCTACAAAGTCCTTGGCCCTTGTTGTTGGAGAACTTCTACTTTCAGTCCAGTTCATTTTTCAAAAGAGAAAAAGAACCCACTGTGGAACTGAGGGATGTCACAGGGGGCTGCAAACTGGTGGGGGTGTGGCTTGAATGCCCCTGATAGCTGTGCAGAACTGAAATGTGGGGGCCTTTGAGAGATCTTGTGGAGACAAGATGACATCCCAGGAACCTTAACCTGACGATAATTTTACAAATTTAGGAGTGCTGGCCGCCTGCCTCTGTCAGTAATGACTACTAGTCTTGAGAGAAGCACCCATTTATTGTTGTTATTGTTAGGTGCCATTGAGTCGAGTATGACTCATAGTGATGCTATGAAGAGCCGACCTGAACCCTGCCCTGTGCCATCCTCAAGCATCTACAGACTCCTTTTATCCTTATCTCTGTTCTAACAAGCCCTTATCTAAATGCAAATATGATTCCAGTTTTTTTGATTAGGGTATTATATAGTCACCCATTCTGGGAAATTCACAATTAACAAGCAACTTTATTTCTGACTCGACATTTCTTTGTTTAGAGAGTTCGTTTGCTGGGCAAGGTGCCTGACGGAAGGGAGCGAGCAGAAGGAGCTGACTTTACATGTGGGGGATCCTCTGCCAGTTTTTCTTAGATGGAAAGGTGTTGGCTTTTTGTCATCATGGGTTGAGGGTGGGAGTGGAGGGGGTTGTGTGGTGAGGGTGTGATATTCTACCCTAAAATATTTTTCTCAAACATATTGGCAGCTAAATCTGACAGTGTTTTTGAGGTTGGGTGGAGTTTTCCTTAAAATGGCAAGACAGGGCACATTTTATCTCAGCGTTTTAGCTGTAGTTGCTGCTTGGGAAGGCCTTCTCCTGGGTTATACATGTTTTGGGGAGCTCTCAGAGGGAGTCTCCGGATTAAGAAGGGCAGTTCCATGCATCCTGGCTTGCTATATGCTGGCTATGTGACTTTGAAGAAGTTATTTAACCTCTCTGAACTTCTGTCTAAATAATAGTACCTAACCCCTAAATTCTTGGGAGAAAACTAGCTTAGAAGTAAGGAGTTTTACTGCCAACCTAAAGGCAGGCAGTTCAAATCCCCAGTTGCTTTGCAGGAGAAAGATGAGCCATCTACTGTCAGAAAATTTATAGCCTCTGAAATCCCACTGGTGGGTCAGCAATGGAGCAAACTCCTCCCATATGATTTATTGCATCTGAAATCCCACTGTAAAGAAGGGTCAGCTGTGAGTTGGTTCTGACTCCATGGTGCATATCAAGTTCTTCAGGGTTTATACCGGTGAGTTCATATTTGTGAGATGTTTGGAATGGAGCCTGGAATGCAGGGCATTGTATGAATGACACTGTTCTGTTCTGCTTCTTATAATAAATAGTACAAGGAGCTCTGGTGGTTTAGCAGTAAGGAGTTGCAGTTCTGCTAATCGTAAGGCACACGGTTCAAATCCGACAGCTGCTCTGCAGAGAAAGATGGGCAATCTCCCCTACTGTGAGTAACTGCCTCTGAAAACTCGCCGGAGGGTCAGTTAGAAGTTGGTTCTGACTCAATAGTATGCAACAACAACAACAACAATAATAATAATCCATCTATCAAGTACCTGCTGAATACCAGACACTGTACTAGGTACACACATTTATTTAATCCTCAATGCAAAGGGTATTAGTGATCTCCATTTTATGGATGAGAAATTGATCATCATAGAAATGAGCTGGGAGATGCTATTTCACAACAAAGTTTGCTTTCCATTGTGAGATGCCGTCTGGGTAGTCTTAATATTTCAGTTGCAACTGAAGGGCCTTTGTAATATCAGGCTGCGTAATGATTATGAAAGGAGCCCTAGTGGCTCCGTAGTTAAGCAGTTGGTGTCTAATGAGATGATTGACTGCTTGAACCCGTAAGCACTTTGCGGGCAGAAGATGTGGTAGTTTGTTTCTATAAAGATTTATAGGCATGGAAACACTATAAGGCAGTTCAACTCTTACAGGGTCACTGTGTGTGAGAGTCAACTTTATGGCAAGTTTGTTTGATTTGGTTTTTTGGTTGTTGTCTGTTTGTTTAATAGGCATGAAATGAAATGTTTTCTTACCCTCCATTTCTGGAAGAAGGCTCTTTAGAAGATGCATCTCTCTAACCAGCTGGTCTCTTCTGTATTCTGGTGGCATTTGAGAGAAAGGCTCAGGAGGGAACAGAGGAAAACGTTCCCCGCTCTACCCCCACTCAGTGCTCTATTGGTTGCAAGCAATAGAAACTGACTCTCATTAAGTTACAAAAACAAAAGGCTTAGAAGAAAGTTGATGAGTTAGAGTGGTTTATGGAATGGATGGCTGGGAGTAAACATAATCCTGGGTTGGCCTTTGAGCATCCCAGTGATGTAAAGACAGCCTGGTGAGCCCATCATAACTGCAAGGATCATCTGGAACTGGCTCAAGTGCTCAAGAGAACATCTATCTAACGGAACAACATTGGAGGTCACATACTTGCCCCTGTCTGTAACCTGGTCACAGAGAGGAGCTGGACTTAACACAGAGAAACTGCTGCTGGGAATTACTAACGACAGAAAATGAGAGAGGTGCTATTCCCAAAACAAATGTGAAGTACTATTAAGGAGCTCTGGTGTCTTAATGGTGAGGAATGACACTGCCAAAGCAAAGGTACATGGTTTGAACCCACCAGCTGCTTCATGAGAGAACGATGGGCCCTCTCCTCCATGAGATTTGTTGTTGTTGATTGCCTTCGAGTTGAGCACAACTTATAGCGACCCTATGAACAAAAGGTCTGAAGCCCTTCTACAACTATCGACACTTATCAAAGTTCATAGAGTTTCCGGAGGCAAGTTGTTTAGGAAGTGGATGCCACTCCTGCTTCCAACCATGAGATTTACTGCCTCTGAAAACCCACTGGAGGGTCATATTTGAGTCACTTTTGACTCGATGGTTGTCGTTGTTGTTATGTGCCATCGAGTTACTTGCGACTCATAGTGACCCTATGTACAACAGCTCTAAACTCTGCTCTGTCCTGTGCCAATCTCATTGCCTCCAACACACTCATCCCGATTGCCCCAGTCACTGAATCAATCCATCTCCCAGACGGCCTTCCCCTCCTGCGCCTGCCCTCCACCCTCCCAAGCATGATGTCCCTCTCCAAAGACCGGTCTCTCCTTACAACATGACCAAAGTATGTCAGGTGAAGCCTCAGAATCCTTGCCTCCAAGGAGCAGCCTGATTTAACCCTCTCCAGAATGAATCTGTTTGTTCTCTTAGCAGTCCGTGGCACCTTCAGCACTCTTCTCCAACACCAAAGTTCAAAAGCATCAATTCTCCTTCTAACCTCCTTGGTCATTGTCCAACTCTCTGATGCATAACAAGTGATTGCAAAGACCATGGCCTGTACCAGATGCACCTTTGTCTCCAGAGACACACCATTGCTCTTGAGTACTTTAGAGAAGTCCCTAAAGCAGACTTTTCCATGGAAATACGTCTTTTAATTTCTTGGCTGCTGGCGCCAAGAGTGTTGATTGATTGTGGAGCCAAGCAAACTAAAGCTGTGAACAATCTCAGTCTCTTCACCATCCATCCTGATGCTGCCAATTGGTCCAGTGGTGAGAATCTTTGTCTTCTTGATATTGAGCCTCAATCCATATTGAAGGCTGCAGTCCCTGACCCTCAGCAGCAAGCGCTTCAGGTCCTCCTCAGTTTCAGCAAGCAGGGTTGTGTCATCTGCATAACACAGATTGTTGATGGATCTTCCACCAATCCCGATGCCACATCTCTCCTCATAGAGTCCAGCCTCCCATATGATCTGTTCTGCATACAGGTTGAAAAGGTATGCAGACAGGACACATCCCTGGCGTACGGCCTTCCCAATTTTGAACCATGCAGTGTTTCCTTGCTCTGTTCTGACAACTGCCTCTTGGTTCAAGTATACATTTCGCATTAGCATGATCAAGTGTTCTGGGATTCCCATTCTTCTCAGTCAGCCACAGTTTGTTATGATCCACCCAGTCAAACGCCTTTGCATAATCAATGAAGCACAGATAGACATTCCCTCTGGTACTCCCTGCTTTCTGCCAAGATCCATCTAACATTAGCTACAATATCCCTGGTACCATGGCCCATTCTAAACCCAGCCTGGACTTCTGGCAGTTCTCTGCTGATGTGCTGTTCCAGTCGTTTTTGGATAATCTTCAGCAGAATCTTGCTTGCATGTGAAATCAATGATACTGTTCTGTAGTTTCCACACTCTGTTGGGTCACCTATTACGAAGAGAAGGGAGCTCTGGTGGAGTAGTCTGTGGGAATTGTGCTACCATCTCAAAGACAGGTGGTTTGAACGCAGCAGGAGCTGCAAGAAAGATGGACAATCTCCTCCTGAACAGTTACAGCTTTTGAACACCCTCTGTAGGGTCGTCCGTGAGTTCCTCCTGACTAAAAAACAATTAGAGGGAGAGAGAGTGAAAGAAAGGAAATAGGTGTTTGTCAGTCAAGGTGATAAATTACCATTGTTGTTATGTGGTATTGCGTTGGAACTGACTCATAACTTGACCATCTAGCAGGTTTTGAGAGGCTGTCAACCACACAGGAGGAGATTGCCCATCTCTTCAGAGCAACCGATGGTTGTGAACCACTTGCCTTTGGGTTGACAGTGCAAATCCTTACCCATCAACACCAGTGTTCCCTAAAAGATACTGAAGTAGTAAAAAGGATCCCTGGTGGCATAGTGGTTAAATAGTTGGATGTTAACTGATAAGTTGGTGGTTCAAACCTACCAGTTGTTTCATGAGAGAAAGATATGCTAGCCTTAAGGTAATAGCCTTAGAAATGCCATGGGGTGGTTCTGCTCTTTCTTATAGCATCACGAGGAAGAGGAATTGACTCTTTAAGATAATACTACAACAACAATTAATAAAGTCCTTGAGTGGTATAAATGCCTAAATACCACAAGGCTGCAAGTTTGAGTCCATCTCAAAATGTCTGGGGAAGTCCGCAGTCAGGGACTTCTCCAAGTTGCTGAGGAGCAATGATGCCAGTTTGAGGATGAAGGTGTGTCTGGTTCAGGCCATGGTCCTTTCAATCACTTTCTCTGCATTTGTGAGCAGGACAATCAATAAGGATGATAGAAGAAGAGTAATTGATGCATTTGATCCGTGATGTTGGAGAATAATATTGAACATCCCATGGACTGTCAAAAGAACAAACAAATACACCTTGGAGAAAGTGCAGCAAGTGCTCCTTGCAGGCAAAGATGATAAAGCTTCGTCTCATATATTTTGGCATGTCGCTAGAAGGGACTATTCCTTGGAGAGGGACATCATATGTGGGAAGATGGAGGGATGGTGAACGAGAGGAAGACCTTTAACTAGGTGGATTGACACAGTGGCTCCTGTAGCGGGCTCTTGTGTTTCAGGAAGTGTGAGGATGGCATAGGATAGGACAGGGTTCTGGTCTGTTGTTCATAGGATCACTCTGGGTTGTACTTGCCTGGACAACACCTAACAACAACAGAAATGTCTTGGAAGAAAGACCTGGCAATCTTCTTCCAAAACTAGATACTGAAAAACTTGTGCAGCTCAATTCTGAAGCAACACATGCAGGTTTACCATGAATCTGAGTCAGTTTAATAGTAACTGGTATTGATATAGCAGCTAATACTTCTTAGATTGGATCCCTTTTGTAGAAATCACTCAGGACAGGCCTATCACTAGCACCTTAGGATATGTAGGATGATAAGGAGCAGAAGGTCTGACCTTGGTTGGAGGCAGTTGGCAGAAGATGCATTTGTGTTTCCACCACTCCTGTCACCATCCCTTGCCCCATTCAAAAATCCCTCCATCCTCCTGAGGGTCTGTGAGGCAAGGCCTGTGACTAACCTCTAATAGAATGGCTCAGGCTCCAATCACTCCCATCCATTATCTGGGTGCTCCCCAGCTACGATGGTGTTCTGGACCTCCCAGTCCTACATCGTGCAAGTATGCGAGTGCTATTCCTGGGCCCCCTGGCTAAGCTCCTGGTTCAGCCCCTGGTGTGTGTCTGGGCACTACACGTAACTGTTAAGAGAACAAAGGAATCTGTCCCAGAGAGGGTGAAACCAGGTTGCTTCTTGAAGGCAACAGTTTTGAAACTCCATCTCACATATTTGAGGCATGTGGCCAGGAAGGACCAGTCCTTGGAGAAGGATGTATGCTTGGAAGGATGGAGGGACAGTGCAGGAGAAGAAGAACCCGGATGAGACGGATTGACACTGTGACTGTAGCAGTGGGGTCAGGTGTGTCAGGGTTGATGAGGTTGGCTCAGGATAGGGCAGGGTTCGGAGCTGTTGTCACTATGAGCTGTACTTGACCCCACAGCACAAAACAACACAGCAAAAGAGCAGAAATGGTTCTTGTTTTGACTAAAGACTCTGCTTTAAGAAAAGATTCTTCAATTAAAAGTTTCAATATTAAACCTAATAATTATAAGAGCCGCTATTCTTCACTGGGTACTGACTGTGTTCTAGACAGAGTTTTAAGAGCAGTTCTTGTTCAATTCATTTCATTTTCACAATGACTCTATGAAACAGGTACTATTATCATCACCATTTTACATATGAAACACTGAGAGACGTGGAAGTTAACAAACTTGCCTGTAGGGCTAATGAATGATACACAAGAATGTCTTTTTACAATTCTAATCCTGCAATATTAAACAAGATTGGAGACTGTTCTTAAATCACAAACAGCCTAGGTCTTAGTGGCAAGCCTTTTTCCTGGCTGGAGAGCTGACAAGCTCTGATGCTTGCTTGATAAAGACTCTGCCTTGATGTCTGATCTGAGATGCTAAATTCCATTTTCTTAATGGCTGTCAATCAATTTCCCACTGTTTCCCCTGAGGTTGGACCCAGCGGGGGTGGCGACGGCTTTCAGGAATAGCATTAAGAACAATGCTTCATCGAGGCTGTTTGTTTTTCCCCACTGAGGTTGCTCATCCCTCAACACAGTTGGGAATGAACTCAGATGCTCTGTGCTGAATGAATTGCTTCCCAAGTCTCTGAGCTTCACTACAGCACCCAGTCGTAACAGTGCTAACAGAAATAAGAAATACCTGTGGTCCAAAGTCCCTTCCTCTTTTAGGTACTTCACTCTTTAGTGCTGTCCAAAAGAAACATAACAGGAAAGATATGTGCTATTTTAAATTCTTTAACTCATTGCAATTGAGTCAGAACTGATTCATAACAGACCCAACTGGGCCATCAGAACTCCTGATAAATTCTATATTATTGTTGTTGTGTACTGTCAAGTCAGACCTGACCCTCCAGTGGGTTTTCAGAGGCAGATTCACATGGCAGGAGGTTGACCATATTTCTCCCACAGTGCAGTTGGATTTGAAGGTTTTGCCTTTGAGATGACAGTGCAGCTCCTTACCACTAGACCACCAGAAAGCTCAGATAAATTCTATAGTTGCCATGTTATTTAAAAAAGAAGAAAGTGGCAGTTGAGATTAGTTTTAATAATATGTGTTTTTTCATTGGTTTGCTTACAAATTTCGTATATATTATGTTTCACATTATTCTTCATTCACAATTATGTTTCATACAATCATGTTCATGCATTATGTTTTATAAAATTAATCACCATTGGACATTGCCCATCATTACTCTATCTTTTCACCCAGATCCTTCTTATTTCCTTCCCCCCTCCTTCACCCACCAAACTGTGTTTTAATAATATATTTTTAAACCTAAAATATTATCATTTCAACATGTAATGAATATAAAAATTCATTAATGAGATATTCTACTACACACAGAAAGGAGCTTTGATAGCTATTTCCTGAAATGGTTCCATGTCAGCCAATTTTATTTGTTAGGATGACTTTTTAAAAAATTTTCATTTTATTATTTTTTGTGCATTGTACCGTCAAATCAGATCTGACTGGTACAGAAGGAGATTGTCCCTCCTTCTCTAGCAGAGCATCTGGTGGATTCGAACCAGGCACATCTGGGATTGCAGCGCAGCTTCTTGCCACTAGGCCACCAGAGGTCCCTTGGTATAGTGACTTTTTGATGCTTCCTTCATCATTCACTATTTTGCCCACAGGCCCCTTCAGCATTGCAACTTGAGGCTGAAATATGTTCTTTTTTTCCCCCTTCATTTTGTGTACCGTCGAGTCAGATCTGACTGGCACAGGAAGAGACTGTCCCTCCTTTTCCAGCAGAGTATCTGTGGATCTGAATGCCAAACCTTTGGGATTGCAGCACAGTTTCTTGCCACTAGGCCACCAGAGCTCCCTTAAATTTATTCTTGAGATAGTTTTTGTGCTTGAGTGGACTGTTCCACAGTTGATTCCTGGCCTCGTTTTGACTGCTGATATTGATATTAATGGACTATTTCCACAAATGCAGTCAATCTGATTCCTTTATAGTCCATCAGGTGAAGTCCATGTGTATAGTTAGTTGCCTTTTGTTTTTTTGAAAATGTATTTACAGTGAATAAATCATTGATTATGCAAAATTCTATGATGCACTCTCCAGTCTCATTTCTGCCACCCACACTATATTTTCTAACTACCACACTTTTCTTCTTTGTTTCCAGCTTTTGCATTCCAATCACCAATTATTATTAAAGCATCTTGACTGCATGTTCAATCAACTTCAGACTACATGAAGCCAAGTGAAACACCACCTCAAGCATTATGCTTGAGCCCCTTTTTCAGCCACTTTGATAGTCCATTTCCTCGAGCAGCTTCCTCTTTTTCCTTGACTCTTTACTTTACCAAGAATGATGTCTTTCTCTAGGGACTGGTTCCTCCTTGATAACATATCCAAAATATGTGAGATCAAATCTCACCACCTTTGCTGTTAAGGAACATTCTGGTATACTTCTTCAACACAGATTATTTCCTCTTTCCCAACACCACAATTTAAAGACATTAAATTTTCAGTCTTCTTTCTTCCTTGTTCAGTTTTCAACTGCATAGGAGGTAATTGGCAATGCCATGACTTACATATTTGTCCCATAAGGAAAAATACTGTGTAAAATCTTATTGTAGAGTATGAGGATCCAAGGCAGGATGGGGGGGAGGGTAGAAATAGAGGGGTGAGGATGGGGAGGTAGGGTGTTAATCAGCGGGTTGCAGAATTGAATGGGTGGGTGAAGTGAAGGAAATGGGAAGGATCTTTTGTAAAAAAACAATGTATTCAAACTTTGTAAATAAATCAGAGTAATATAAAAAATTTCAATTGATATTTTAACTAAAGTTTACAGAAAACTTGGATTTCCATTCATTCATTGTTGCATATTTTCCTCCCTGCACCCTGCCCCTCAGTTCACTTTTCTCTTTAAAAAGAGTCTTTCATTGTTGCATTATTGTGCTCTTTCTTATTAGTCCATTTGTGAAAATTTTTGTTTCCTTTATGTTCAGGTAATTAATAATGAAGGCTGCTGCCTTTGAACTTCATTAGTAAGTGCCTCAAACTGTTTTCCTTCTTGGCAAGCAAGGTTTTGTTGTCCACATGTTGCAGGTCGTCCTCCAATCCTGACATCATGTTCTTTCTGGTTCAGCTTCTTAGAGTATCTGCTCAGTCTACAAATTGAATAGATATGATGTAAGGCTACAACCCTGATGCATACCCTTCTGGATTTTAAAGCAGGGAATATCACCTCATCTTAAGTCTGTTAGTCTATGCATAGGGAGCTGTGCTGTTAATTCAGATGAGGCACCTCTCTTGTATTTTAAATATACCAGGCTCTTCAGGAGAAAGATGAGCTATCTCCTCTGTTTTATTTACAACCTCCTGAATACCTGCTCAAGGGCTGCCTGTGAGTCGGTACCAACTCAACACGTTGTATTGCGTGTATATACAGATTTTACATGAGCATTATTAAGTGTTCTAGAATTCTTATCTTTGCAATGTTATCCACATATTGCTGTCATCCATGTGTGGTCCTTTCCACAGTCAATAAAACACAGGTAAACAGTTTTCTGGTATTTTCGGCTCTTGGCCGAGATTTCCCTGAAGTAAGCAATAATATCTCTAGATCCATATCTTCTTCTGAGCACAGCTTCAATTTCTGGCAATTTCCTGCCAATGTAGTGCTACAACCATTTTAAAAAATTATCTTTAGAAAAATTTTAATTGCATGTGATATTATAACATTGTTCAATAATTTATGTATTCTATTGGATTATCTTTCTTTGGAATGAGCACAAATATTCATCTTTTCTAGTTCACTGGCCAAGTCTTCAAAATTTCTAGGCATAGATTAGTGAGCCTACATCTATTTGTTGAAGCATCTCAGTTGGTACTTTGTCAATTCCTAGAGTCTTGGTTTTTGCAAATACCTTCAGTGCATGTTGAAACTCTTCCTTTAGTATCATTGGTTCTTAATCATGTGCTACCTACTGAAATAGCTGAACTTTGACTAATTCTTTTTGGTACAACAACTCTGAGTATTCCTTCCCCTTTTTTTTGATACTTTTTGTGTCATTCAGTACTTTTGTCCATCAACAACTCAACCCATTTCTCTCAAGTCATAACTGACTCCTAGCTGACTTTCCAGTCTATTTCAGAGGCTGCAATTCTCAAGGGAAGAGATTGCTTATCTTTCTCCTACGGAGATGCTTGTGGATTTGAACTGCCAAAGAGGTGCTGCTTTGGGGTTATCCGTGCAATTCTCTATGGGCTACACCACCAAAGCTCCCACAGAATCTTTCAACTCAAGGCTTGCATTTTTCCTTTCATTCTTTCAGCTTGAGAAATGCCAAAAATGTTTTTTTTATTTTCATTTTCTAACTCCAGGTTTTTGTGCATTTCATTATAATACTTTGTCTATTTAGCATTTTTACTTCATCTTTTCTTCCAGTTGCCTTACCTACTTTTCATTTGAAAGTAAGTTTCCGAGTGTACTCTGACATCCATTTTGGTCTTTTCTCTCCTATCTTTTTAATGACCTTTTGCTTTCCTCATATGTGACGTCCCTGATGTCATAATTTATCTGTTCTCTCATCATTTGTGTTCAAGGTGTCACATCTATTCCTGAGATTATTTCTTAATTCAGTTGGGATAGGCTCAAGGTCCTACTTTAGCTCTAGTGGAATTGTTTTAACTTTATTCAACTTCAACTTGAACTTATGGATGAATAATTAATAATCTATTTTATAGTTGGCCTCTGGCTTTGTTCTAATAATACTGAGCTTCTCTGCAGCTGTAATTGATTTGATTCATGTGTAATCCAGCTGGAGAGATCTAAGTGTATAGCTGCCATTTATGGAAAAGAAGTATTTGCAATAAATAAATACTGCAAAATTCTGTCATGCAATCTCCATCATCTTTTCTATCACCAAAACGTCATTTTCCAACTTCTAATCCATCTTTGTTTCCTACTGTCATATTCCAGTCACACATTTGATCAATTCCAGACTGCTGAAGTTGTTTAAAAAATTATTTTTTTATCTTTGGCATTAGTTGCTGTTGGGTACTTTTTAATAACTCTTTTATCAGCTAATCTTCCCTATAGGCTTATGGATATTAGCCTACATACATTGTTGTCGTTTTTGTTAGGTGCCGTCGAGTTGTTGATGGCTCATAGTGACCTTATGAATGAAAGGTCTGAACACTGTTCATAGAGTTTCCGGAGGCAAGGCATCAGAAGTGGATGCCACTCCTGCTTCCAGGCTTGTTTTAATCAGGAAGCTCCAGCAAACACTGTCCACCATGGGTAACCATTATCACATTTGGAACATCAGTGTCATAGTGTTCAGCATCACAGCAACCACGAGTTACCTCTGTACAGCAACACAGAGACCAGTGCTTTACCACCTAGAAGAATGTTTGACAAGAAAACAATTTGAAGTAGGCCTGAGGGCCCTTTTGGGCTTTAAGCCACCGCCTGCCTTAAACCCTAGGCCAAGTCTCGAGGGCCTCACTTCTGGGGGGAAGAGCAGTCCTGCATGCCAAACACAAGCCTGAAAAAGTACTCAACCCCAAAAACTTGCCATTTCTTGCGCACACACGTGGACCATCCTGCTCAGGCAGCAAGAATTCACAGAAACCCTGGGTGGAGCCATCCAGGAAGGACATGGCCTCCTTCTCTCCCCCCTCCCTTTGGGCTTTTAGCCACCACCTGCCTTAAACCCCAGGCCAAGCCTTGAGGGCCTCACTCCTGGGGGGAAGAGCAGTCCTGCACATCAAACACAAGCCTGAAAAGGCACTCAACCCCACCTACATACATAGAATATATAGAAATGGTGAATAAACACATGGAAAGATGTAGAACATCATTGTTGTTGTAATTAAATACCATTGAGTCAATACCAACTCATTGCTGACCCTCCAGTGGGTTTTCAGAGATGGTAAATCTCGCAGAAGCAAATTGCCTATCTTTCTCTTGCAGAGCAGCTGGTGGATTCTAACCAAGTGCCATTGGGATGGCAGTACAACTCTTTACTGCTAAGCCACCATCTTGTTGTTGTTTCGTACCATCAAGTCGCTTGCAACTCATAGCGACCCTATGTACAACAGCCCTAAACTCCGCTCTGTCCTGTGCCAATCACACTGTCTCTGATACACCCATCCAGATTACCCCAGTCACTGAATCAATCCACCTCATAGAGAGTCTTCCCCTCCTGCGCTGTCCCTCCACCCTCCCAAGCATGATGTCCCTCTCCAAGGACCGGTCTCTCCTCACAACATGTCCAAAGTACGTTAGATGGAGCCTCAGAATACTTGCCTCCAAGGAGCCGCCCAGTCTGACCCTTTCTAGGGTGAATCTGTTTGTTTTCCTAGCAGTCAATACTCTTCTCCAGCACCACAGCTCAAAGGCATCAATTCTCCTTCTATCCTCCATAGCTCCCTGAAATATCATTGTTGTTGTTCTATGCCATTGATTGGAAATCAATCCATGGCTGACCTTCTAGTGGGTTTTCAGAAGCAGTTAAATCGCAAGAGAGGAGATTGCCCATCCTTCTTCCACAGAGTAGTTGGTGAATTTGAACTGTATACCTGCAGGCTTGCAGCACAACTTCTTACCATTAGACCATCAGAGCTCCTAACTTCACTAGTTGTTGTATTGTTAGCTTCTGTTTTGATAGGTATACAACATTGTGAACATATACCACAGATTTCTGCACTCAAAAATGGTTAATGTGGTAATTTTACGTGTATTTTACCAGGATAAAAAAAAATAAAGACCACATGGCCAGGCAATTGTAAATACTATACAGCCTTTTTCTGCAAAAAATTGCTAAGAGTCATTTCAAGACATAAATGATCTGGTTTTTCTGTATGGTTGCTGACAACCACCTTTGCTTTGTAGGTCAAACCAGGCAAGTCTTTCAAGCTTAATAAATAGCCAATGAGTTTATTTATTACTTAGTTTTTTAAATATTAGGTGCCAGTGAGTCAACTACCATTCACATCAACCCTATGAAGAACAGATTTGTACCCTGCCCTATCTTGTGTCATCTTCAGCAACATGCTCAAAGTATGTGAAATGACGTTTCACCATCCTTGCCTCTAAGGAGCACGCTAATTCCACTTCCTCCAAGATAGACTTGCTTATTCTTTTGGCAGTTTCTACGATATTCTTTTCCAATTCAAAAGCATTAATTCTTTTTTGATCATCTTTATTCATTGTCAAACTTTCAGATGCAAAGAAATGAAGTCCAGAAATTGTAAATGAATTGTAAATTGTAAATGAAGTGCAGAAATTAGCAGCAAACACCCCTTCTTTGCCTGCCTCTTGTCTCCCAACAGTCCGTCCCTGATTAATACCATTAACACTCCTAGCATTCAAATCAGTTGAATTTAGATTCTATAAACTGGGATCTTCCAAACTCCTCACCACCTAATCAAAGAGAATGAACAAAGTACTTCTAGCAAATATTTAATCATATCCAGAGTTAGCAATTTTTTAAAATGTTAACAAAGAAGGAAAAGAAATGACAGTGAGACCTACACAAAGTCCAAGCGTGTATAAGGTAGAAACCTGTCAGTGAAGGAAAATTCAAATTTTTTTCAGTAAAAGGAGAGAGAAAAAGTGGTAAGACTAGACTTTGCTAAAAGCAAAAAACTTTCCACACTTGGAAAAAGAACAAGAAACATTCCATTGAGTTCTAAGAGATTTCCCTGTATCTTCATGCTAGGCATTATGCTGAGGTCTTTGATGGGGAATATCTTATTCAATAGCAATAACAATCTTCCCAATTGCTCTTTCATTTCTGTTTTCATTAATAAGGAAGGTGAGTCTCAGAAGAGTCTATAACTTGCTCAAGATCACATATGACTGAACATGACATCGCATATGATATCACAGTGACTGAAGGGTTATGCTGGGAATTGACCCTCTATCATCCTTAGTGCAACATGTCCCTTCTTTCTATTGATCTAGGCTCCTAATTCTAGGCTCCATGCTACATGCCTAGCAGGATACACAGAGTTTTATAAAACACCATTCCAGCCCTCGAGTTTAATTGGATAAGGAAGACAATCACGCACACATAGTTGCCAAGTGACCTGTCATTGCTGGTTAAGTGTCACTGGAGGACTACTACCATATGTGTCCTTGGAGATATTTCTCCTGAATCAGAGTAAGAGAACCAACCAAATCTTCTAGAGGACACTTAAACTATGCATGTAATGTTGATTGAGATTGGAGCGAGAAGAGAACCTCCTAGGTTACTCTACCTAGTGGAACAGGGAAGCAGTTTTGGTTTATGGTTGTCACTTCCATTATTGTTGTTGTTGTTGTTAGGTGCTGTCTAGTTGCATATGACTCATAGTGACCCTATGAATGAAATATCTGAACCTTGTTTTATCCTGCACCATCCTCACACTTCCTGACACACAAGAGCCCATTGCAGCAATTGCCATCTCAATCCACCTGGTTGAGGGTTCTCCTCTCCTTTATTTTTTTTTATTATTAATTTTAATGAATGTTTACAGAGACTTTGGATTTCAATTCATTCATTGTTGCATTTTTCTCACTGCCCAACCCTCATCCCCAATTCACTATTCTCTGTGAAAAGTAAAAGAAAAATTCTTTCATTGTTACACAATCCCTCCCCATACGTCCACTCCACTATGCAGCCTTCATTCTAGACTCTTGTAATGATAATAATGTTGTTATGTGCCGTCGAGTCGCTTGCAACTCATAGCGACCCTATGTACAACAGCCGTAAACTGTCTCTGATACACTCATCCCGATTATCCCAGTCATTGAATCAATCCACCTCATAGAGGGCCTTCCCCTCCTGCGCTGTCCCTCCATCCTCCCAAGCATGATGTCCTTCTCCAAGGACCAGTCTCTCCTTACAACATGTCCAAAGTATGTTAGACGGAGCCTCAGAATCCTTGCCTCCAGGGAGCTGCCCGGTTTAACCCTTTCCAGGATGAATCTGTTTGTTTTCCTAGCAGTCCATGGTACCCTCAATACTCTTCTCCAGCACCACAGCTCAAAGGCATTAATTCTCTGTCTATCCTTCTTAGTCATTGTCCAACTCTCTGATGCATAACAAGTGATAGCAAAGACCATGGTCTGTATCAGACACACCTTAGTCTCCAGAGAGACACCATTGCTCTTCATTACTTTGGAGAGGTCTCTAACAGCAGACTTTCCCATGACAATACACCTTTTAACTTCCTGGCTACTGGTGCCTAGAGTGTTGACTGTGTAAATACCCGAAATGCCTGTTGACTGTGGAGCCAAACAAACTAAAGCTGTGAACAATCTCAATCTCTTCATCATTCATCCTGATGCAGTGGTGAGAATCTTTGTCTTCTTGACATTGAGCCTCAATCCATATTGAAAGGTGCAGTCCTTGACCCCCTACAGCAAGTGCTTCAGGTCCTCCTCAGTTTCAGCAAGCAGGGTTGTGTCATCTGCATAACGCAGATGGTTGATGAATCTTCTGCATATAGGTTGAAAAGGAATGGAGACAGGACACATCCCTGGCTTACGCCATTCCCAATTTTGAACCATGCAGTGTTTCCTTGCTCTGTTCTGATGACTGCCTCTTGGTCCAAGTATAGATTTCTCATTAGCACGATCAAGTGTTCTGGGATTCCCATTCTTCTCAGAGTTAGATACAGTTTGTTATGATAATGTAATGATAGTAATAATAACTACTCATATATTGCTTTAAAACAGTTCTCCCCCTCATCTGTTTCAATGCAGTATAAAATATTTATTCCCTCTTTCTCAGTCTCCCCTCAACCCCAATGTCAGTCCCATTTTACAACAGTGATCCTATGCAATATATGTCCTTTTGTGACTGAGATATTTCACTGAGCATAATGTTCTCCAGGGTCATTCATTTTGTATAATATTTCATGAGTTCTTTGTTTTTTCAATGCATCATAGTATTCCATTGTGTGAATATACCAGAGCTTCTTTATCCAGTTGTTGTTGATGGGCATTTAGGTTGTATCCAATTCTTTGCTATTGTGAACAAAGCCACAATAAACATGGGTGTGCATCTCCGTTCCTTTATTGACCCTCCACCCTTCCCAGAATTACATCCTTCTCCAAGGAATAGCCCTTCTAGCAACATGCCCTAAGTACGTGAGGTGAAGCTTCATCATTCTTGCCTCCAAAGAGCACTCCAGCTGCACTCGCTTCAGGACATATCTGCTCATTCTCTTGGCCACCCAGGGGATGGTCAGTGCTCTTCTCCAGCACCGCAGCTCACAGACATCAATTCTTTTTCTCTTATTCTTACTCACTGTTCAGCTCTCAGATGCATTGCAAATAATTGGAAAGATCAAAGCCAGAATCAGATTCACCTTAGTCCTCAAACTGACTTCAGTACTCCTCAAAAATGTGAAGAGGTCCCTAAGTGCAAATTTCCTCAGTGCAATGTGTCTCTTTATTCCCTGACTGCTGATAACAAGGGTGTTGATTGTGGGTCCATGCAAGATGAAGCTGTTGACAGTTTCAGTGTCTTCTCCATCCATCACAATGCTGCCTATCAGTCCAGCGGTAACACTCTTTGTTTTCTTGACATTGAGATGCAATCCATACTGAAGGCTGTATTCCTTGATCTTCTACAACAAGTGCTTCAAGGCCTCCTTACTTTCAGCAAGCAAGGTCGAATCATCTGCATATCACAGGTTATTGATGAGTTTCCCTCCAATCCTGATGCCACACTCCTCTTTATAGTGTCCAACTTCTTGAATAATTTGCTCATCACACAGATTGAATAGGTATGGAGAGAGAATACAAACCTAACACATTCCCTTTTTAATTTTAAACTGTGCAGTGTTCCCCTGCCCTGTTGGCACAATAGCCTCTTGGTCCACGTGTGGTTTCTGCACAAGCACAATTAAGTGTTCTGGGGTTCCCATTCTTCTCAATGTCACGCACAACTTGTTATGACCCACACTGTCAAATTCCCCAAAAGAAGATGGAGGGAATACACAGAATCACTGTGCCAGAAACAATTGAGTGACACTGAAAAATTTCAGGAACTACCTATATGAAAAGGAACCAATGGTAATGAAGGAGGAAGTAGAAGCTGCATTGAAAACATTGGCAAAAATAAGGCCCTAGGAATCGATGGGATACAAACTGACACTTTTTTATTATTAAATTTTATTAATTTTAATGAACATTTACAGAGATTTTGGGTTTCCATTCATTCATTGTTGCACTATTTTCTCTACCCTCTCCCCAGTTCGTTCCTCTCCCCCCTGAAAGTCTGTTTTAATTGTCCCATTGCCACAGTGCTTGTCAAAGCCAGTTCTGATTAATCTCCTTTGTCAGTGTGTCCTTTGCCATTCCCTATCACTCCTCCCTGAGAGAGACTTCACCCTGATTCATAAGGAAAAGGGGACGGTGTATTCTCTTAGCTACTTCCTGCTGAAAAGGGACGCTGTGGGTTTCAGGGTGAAGATCTTCTCTCACTACTCTAAAGGGCCCCTTTGGCAATAGGAAACACATAGACTATTGTGGAGATTGATTTTGGAATTTAGATGCACTATTATCAATTGTGCTTAGCTGTACATGTTCATATCCTTGAAGATGGATCATGGAACTGTTGCAGCCTAGAAGACACAAATTTAACTAACAAGTTAAAAGTACATGAGTCAAAAATTAAAAAGCAATAATATTCCAAGTAGAGGTTCTAATAGTGGCACAAATCAAGTTACAGAGGGAAGGTAGTTCTTAAAATAAAAGGCCTATTGACTAGCACTTTGTCTATTATAGTATAAAGGTTAGATGTGGAGGCTCAACTATGTCATTTATTGTTCTTAAGTCCTGGAGCAAATTCTATCTACCACTGGTTTGTTTTACAGCTCAGAAGTCTTCAGAGGTGAAGTAAGGAACTGCTTCTGAGGTTTTCCGTCAATTCCAACAACTAAGAAATAGTGAGAAGAGTGGGGCCCTCAGAAGGCTTTTAGGACCAAATAGTAGGCTCTTGTGTCCAGGTGAAAACGAATATACTTACCAGTAATGTTAATGCTCACCCACAGCTCTTCAGGGAGGATCAAAATCTTTGAAGTGCAATTGACACTTTTCAATTGACAGATGCAGCCTTGGATGTGCTCACCAGTCTATGCCAGGAAATTTGGAGGGCAGCTGCCTGGTCAGTGGATTGGAAGAAGTCCACATTTGTTCCCATTCCCAAGAAAGGTGACCCAATTGAATGTGGGAATTATTTAACAATATCATTACTATCACATGAAAGAAAAATAGTGCTGAAGATCACTCAAAACCAGCTAGAACTGTACCTACATAGGGAACTTCTAGAATTTCAAGCAGGATTTAGAAGAAGCTGTGGCACCTGGGATATCATTGCTCATACCAGATGGTTTCTCACTGAAATTAAGGAATACCAGAACAATGTCTATTTGTGCTTTATTGTCTTGCAAAAGTATTTGACTGTGGGGATAATAACAAGTTGTGGCTGTAATTCCCAGTGTCATTAATAAGACCCAACCTGCCTTTTACAGACCAAGGTTGAATACTCAATCTTCTTAGACTGAAAAAGGTGTTCATTTCCCATTCATTTATATAATACTCATGATTATTTTAATCATTGCAATTTCCCCTTGAAATTACTGTTCTACAGGTTTTCTTCTTGAGGAATGGGAGTCTGTGTAATTTATTTTAAACCCCCCAAGCTCAGAACAGTGTCTGGCATGTAATACTGCTGTTGCTAATTGCCATTGAGTTGATTCCAACTCATGGAGCCCCCATGGTTTACAGGGTCGAAATGCTCCACAGTTTTCTTGGTTGTGATCTAAAGAAAGAGTATTATTATGTCTTTTCTTCCATAGTACAGCTGGGTGGATTCTAATTACTAATATTTAAGTTAATTGGGAAAAAAGAATAATTAATGAAAATGAGAAATTATTGACTCATTTTCATGACAATTCTGCTGGCTTCTCCATCTTGAGATAGATGATAGATAGAGAGATAGATAGATAGATAGATAGATAGATAGATAGATAGATAGATACATAGATACATAGATAGATAGATAGATAGATAGATAGTTGGGCTTGTTTGGGTTGTTTTTTTTACCACTATGTATTATTACATGGATTGCCAAAAGGATAAACAGATAAATCCTGGAGAAACTGCAGCCAGTGAGCTCTCTGGAGGCAAGGATGGTGAGCCTTTGACTCATACTTTGAGAATGTTGCTAGGAGAAGCTCTTCCTTGGAAAGGGTCATCATGATGGGAAAGGTGGAGGGCCAGTGAAGGAGAGGAAGACCCGCTATGAGACAGATTGACTGAGAGTGCGACAAGGGGCTCAAGTGTGTCAGAAATCGTGAGAACAGCAGAGGATAGGACAGATTTGTTGTGCATATCTGTTGTTCATAGCATTGCTATGAGTTGTACTCAATTTGACAGCACCTAACAGCAACAATAACTCTGTTGAGCAATAATAACTCTGTTGAGGGCACCTGAAATAATGAAGTAAAAATGTCAACAACTTAAACAAGATTGCTTACAGCTTTCTTGTAAGTGTAAAGGCACTTTAAACTAATATGGTGCCTTCATGGTGTTGGGTATCTATGATCCTGCTAGTTTGTTACTCTAGAACCCCTAATAAGTTGCCTTAATTTGCATTTTGAAGGTGGGTTACCACCATAGCTGTGCCCTAACCAACAGGAAAAGGGGGAACAGAAAAATCAAGCTCCTATTTTCCCACCACCCTTTCTCCAAAGGTTCAACTTGGAAGTAGTCCGCATCACACTCATTTACACCCATTCTCAAAACTTGGTCATATGATTGAGAAGAGTAGCTCACATTTCCATTATCAAAAAAGAGAGATGGTGTGGGGTTGTGAGTGGAGGGCAAGGACAAGTAGCAATGTCTACAGGGCATTTATTAGGCATGCTTTAGTCTCAGCTTCTCGTTTGTAGAATAGGAATAGTAATGTCTATCTTACAGGGTGGTTGTGAGTATTGAATGAGATAATAGTGTCTGACATATAAAAAGGCTGCCAATAAATATTAGTGTCCTTTCCTCTCTAATACTGCCTTATTGCAGATGTCTAGACAGTGTCATGTAGTATGCCTGACCTACTTTTTTCTTTCCAAAGTACATTTATTATTGGATTACTTGCCATTGTCAAATCGTGCGTGGTTATCTTCTTTCCTCTGACTGTATGAGTGAGTTCATGGCAGGGGCTTTACCTTGTATGACCTTGACCTTACAGCATGCCTTGAACCTAGATCCTCAGTCAGACGTTGCTGAATGAATACACAAGTGACAACAGGGAAAAGCATTTTCAAATTGCTTTTACTTTGCCTCTTTTGAGTGAGATTTCCAATAGCATAAATAAACCATCAATGCACTTTGTTGTAAGATGCCATTGAGTTGGTCTCTATTCATTGCAAAAGAACAAAATACTGCCCAGTCCTGCACTGTCTTCACAGACACTGTCACACAGCCCACTGTTCCACCGTCACAGCTCATTGTTACACCCCAGTGTCAGTTCCTCTCAGCGAGCATCTTCCTTTACTTAGTCACCCCTTTACTTTCTCAAAGGAACTCTGGTGCTGTAGTCTTGAGGAAGCTGTACTGCGTATGCCAAGATCAGCATTCCCACCAGTTCAAATGCACCAGCAGCTCTATGAGCGAAAAGTGGGCAGTCTCCTGCTATGTGACTCACAGTTTCTGAAAACCCACTGGAGGATCAGCTTGGAGTCTGTTCTGAATTTACAGCAATGAGGCAGCTTTACCAAACATGATATTCTAGGGGATGGTTCCTCCTGTTTACATGACCAAAACATGTGAGGTGAAATCTTGCCATCCTTCAAAATATTCATGTATTAAATGACACGAACATCCCGCCCTCTGATCATGCACTTGAACCAGGGAACATGGAAAGAGTCGGATCTGGGAACACTTGAGTCTACTCCCAGGACATATGCCACATATGCCACTGTACCCTCACCAACTTCTTCCCCTCTTCTCTAACCTCTATCTTAAGGAGGATCACCCTCTTCTCTCTAAAACTAGAAACTCCCTATTTATTTTTAAAGTAGACTGCAAGCACTGGCATGCAAGGAGTAGGAAAGGGGAAAGAGTCATGGAAATCAATGTTTTCTGAAGACCCTTGAAATGTCTTTCTCTGTATATTTTAGTCTAGAGGTGAAAAATCACACATTCACCTTGTGATACTGGGTTGTATTTGGATGATGCCAAGGCCAGCTGGCCCCAAGAGATCCGTTACCATGGCAAACAGCAAGGTCACCTTGTGATTACCCATTTGACCCAAGCTTGTTGTGTCTAGACATTCATGCTGAAGGCAACATCGCCCTGGCAATCAGACACTCAGGGACTCGCCCTGGTTGTTGGTCAGTCCTATTTTCTCCAGCTTCCTGGACCAAGACAGGGTTTCCAGCTCTTTTCTATTCACTGCTGGCACTTCTAGGCTCTCTGCTCTCTGGGGGTTGGGCTGCTTTCCACAGACTTTGTACCCTCCCTCCCCAAATTCAGGAGGAGCCCTGGCCTCCATGACAGTAAATCCATTGCACCACTTAGGTTTAATTAGAGCACAATGACAGATGATTAGTTTACACATCAAAGCCCTGAAACAACTCAACAAATTGGCTCCATCCCAAAGCCCAGCACAGGAGCTAGCCTTGAACACAGAGGCTCTGCCTGCTGGGTCCCGGGAGCTCCTGATGACAGTTCAGGGAGCTCCGTGCAGAGGCGCACAGAAGGAGCCCTGTGTCTCAAACGCAGAAATGGATCCCAGCTGTGCCAGCCCTAATTGTGCTGCTGCATCTTCCTCACCTTGCCGTTCCACTTCGAGGCCCTCCCCTGACTGCTGCTTAAAGTTCATGTATAGTCAACTCTCAGTTATTTGGGCACTCATTATTCAGCCCATGGGTTCCGAAGCCCTTTGCTAATCTTCTCTTTTCACCCTGCTACCCTCCAAGTGGGATTTTGACTGTTCATCAGGACCCCTACCAGGGAGGGAATGAGAGAGAAAATGAAGTAAGTTAATCTTCAAACCAGGGCATTTGGCCACAAGCTGATTATTTTTTGTTTGAGGTGTGGTGGGGGGAGGGAGATGGGAGTGATAGGCTGCAATGAGGTGCATGAATTATTTCTGGGTCTCCTTCACCCACACTCTCCCTGTTCCTTGCGGATGATTGAGAGCACGCTGAACAGAGAGTGCCCCACATGACACAGTCTTTGCTTTTTAGTGCATATTTCAGACCTCTTATTGTCCTGCTGGGACCCAGAGAGGCAGGTGACCTTATGGTAGGAGACACAAGCCATTTGGCTCTTGTAACTCAAAAGACCAGTCTGTTCATGTTAATAATTGCATAATTCAGTACAAAACATAACCACTGCTGCCCCCTCAAACGGAAAAGTTCAATCACCCAGTCGTTGAACGGATTTGACCTTTTAACTTGAGCTACACAGAATTAATTCTAACTCAAGGCCACCCTACATATGTCAGAGTAGATCTGTCTTTCTTCTGAACCGAACCATCAACCTTCTGCTTAGTGGCCGAGCACCTTAACCCTTTGCACCACTCAAGGACTCTTTGAGTTACACACATCTTGAAATAGCTGGTGGCCCATTCCAAAGTCAATAGTGTCAAATCAGTGACATAGTGGAGGCTTCAATTTAGGGCTCTCCTTTATAACACTCCCTCATCATCCCCACCCCCCAGAACTGGATGATCTTTCTAATGTCAGAGGGGAAAGAGCCGGGGCCACAGGAACATCCAGAGAGCAAGAAAGGGCTCAGCCCTCTCTCCTGAACTACTGGTGGTGGCGCGGTGCACTGTGGGACTCCTGCTCCCGCCCTGGGGTCCCGGGGGTGAGTGGACATCAGCCTTAATGCTGTGATGTGAGCAGACAGATGAATCTAGCACAGGACAGTGGGCAGGACTGTACTGCCTTCAGACTGCCTTAAGCAAAGCAAGTTTCAGGAGGAGGATGACATTGCATTATTAGCATAAACCAGGAGCCTATTGATCTGGCTGATTAGAAAGCCTTCCAAGGCACTGGGGTAATTAGCACAATTTACAGAGTAGCAGTTATCAGCTCCATTGCTTAATTAACAATGTAAATATCTTTCTAAATGACATTTTATAATCATGATCAGACCCTCTAGTGTTTGCCCTGTTCATTGCTAATTCCTTCCCAGATGCATGGCGAGTTGCCTCTTTTCCACGCCTAATTCACATTTCAGCATCACGTCTGATATAGCAATTGTACAGGACCCATCTTCTCTTCCCTATCTTACCAGGGGTCTGTTCTGCCTTCCTCTTTCCAGCCTGAAAGACACTATCTGCCAATTGAATTGCCAATTAAAAGTACTTAATTAGACATGAAAGGGGGAGTTCTGTCATGTTCTGGATTTTGAACTATTTTTTATTTATGTGCTGAACAGGGTAAGTCATCTTAAATTAGCATCACATTTTTCCCTCTGAAGAGCATGTGAGAAATGAGGCTATTAGGAGGAGAGGTTTAACACAATATTTGTGCACACTAGTCATGGGTGCAGGGAATTATCCCAAACGCATATGTTGCCTTGGCAAGCCGAGTTACTCTTCGTCCTTATTTTATTTCCTTATCATTTCTGATTAAATTCATGTTTGCGATAAGTGTGTTTGGCCTGCCTAATCAAACATATGTGCAGGGAACTTGTTTATTTTGACTTTAAATTCATCGATCATTTTTGAGTCTCAATACCATAATAACCAGTTGCCAGGGAGCTAGCTGGCTTTGCATCATGGCGACCCCACGTGGGTCAGAGTAGAAGTGGGCTCCATGGGGTCTGGCAGGGCCCACTTTTTAGAAGTAGATTGCCAGGTCTTTCTGCTAAGGCTTCCCAAGGGAAACACTAACCTCCACTCTTTTAATTAGCTGCCAGACATTAACCATTTGCACCACCCCCTTATTAGAAGACTATTGTTTCTTGTCTAAGTTCCAAACGGCATACATACAAATGAAGATCTTTCTGGAACCATGTGTGCAGAAAGGTCAGAGAGAATGTCCTCCAAAATTTCCACTACTTGGGGTCTGATTATTTTGATTGGTGAATTTTTCCACTTCTGATCTTTTTGCTCCAATAAGTGTTTTACTGTTTGAGATAACTGCTTTAACATTGAGAAGAATGGGAATCCCAGAACACTTAATTGTACATGTGTGGAAATGAAACCTAGACTAAGGCCTGTTGGGCAAACAGAGCAAGAGAACTCTTTTGTTGCTATGTGCCGTCGAGTCACCTGTGACTCATAATGACCCTATGTACAACAGCTCTAAACCCTGCTCTATCCTGTGCCAATCTCACTGTCCCCAACACACCTATTCTGATTACCCCAGTCACTGAATCAATCCAAGTCATAGAGTGTCTTCCTCTCCCGTGCTGTCCCTCCCCCCTTCCAAGCAAGGACTTGGTCCCTCCTTGCAACATGTCCAAAGTATGTCAGACGAAGCTTCAGAGTCCTTGATTCCAAGGAGTAGTCTGGTTTAACCCTCTCTAAGATGAACCTGTTCATTTTCTTAGCAGTCCATGGTAATTCAATACTCTTCTCCAACACCACATCTAAAAGGCATCAATTCTTCTATCTCCTTAGTCCTTGTCCAGCTCTCTGATGCATAGCAAGTGATTGCAAAGACCATGGCCTGTATCAGATGCAACTTAATCTCCAGAGTGACACCATTGCTCTTCAGTACTTTGGAGAGGTCCCTAAAAGCAGACTTTCCCATCACAATACGTCTTTTAATTTCCTGGCTGCTGGTGCCAAGAGTGTTGACTGTGGAGCCAAGCAAACCAAAGCTGTGAACAATCTCAATCTTTTCACCATCCATCCTGATGCTGCCAATTGCCCAACTGTGAAAATCTTTGTGTTCTTGAGATTGAATCTCAATCCATATTGAAGACTGCAGTCCTTGACCTTCTGCAGCAAGTGCTTCGGTTCCTCCTCAGTTTCAGCAAGTAAGCTTGTGTCATCTGCATAACGCAGATTGTTGACAAATCTTTGGTGCCACACTTCTCCTCATACAGCCCAGACTCCAGATAATCTGTTCTGCATACAACTTGAAAAAGCATGGAGATAGGACACATCCTGGGTGTCTACCCTTCCCAATTTTGAACCATGCAATGTTTCCTTGCCCTGTTCTGATGACTGCCTCTTAGTCCAATTATAGGTTTCACATTAGTAAGATCAAGTGTTCTGGGTTTCCCATTCTTCTCATAGTCAGCCACAGCTTGTGGTGATCCACACAGTCAAATGCCTATGCATAATCAATGAAACACAGATATACATTCCTTTGGTACTCCCTGCCTTCAGCCAAGATCCATCTACATTAGCTACAATATCACTAGTACCATGACCCCTTCTAAACCCAGCCTGAACTTCTGACAGTTCTCTGTTGATGTGCTGTTCCAGTCGTTTTTGGATACTCTTCAGCAGAATCTTGCTTGCTTGTGATATCAATGATATTGTTTGATAATTTCCATACTCTATTGGATCACCCTTCTTTGGAATGGGAACAAATATAGATCTCTTCCAGTCAGTTAGCCAAGTGATTGTCCTCCAGATTTCTTGACAACTTGATGAGCACATCTAGGACAGCATCTGTTAGTTGAAATATGTCAATTGGTATACCATCAATTCCTGGGGCCTTAGTTTTTGCCAATTCCTTCAAAGAAGCTTGAACTTCTTCCTACATCACCATAGGCTCTTGCTCATAAGTTATTTCATGAAATTCTTTTGTGTCTCCCAATTCCTTTTGGTACAGTGATTCTGTATACTCTTTCCATCTTCTTTTAATACTTTCTGGATCATTTAATATTCTGCCCCAAATTTCCTTAACTATAGCAACTCAAGGTTTGAATTTGTTCTTCAGTTCCTTGAGCTTATGTGAAATGCTGAGTTCAACCTTTTTGATTTTCTGACTCCAGCTCCTTGCACATTTCATTGTAATATTTTACTTTGTCTTCTTGCACAGCATTTTGAAATCTTCTGTTCAGCTCTTTAATATCTTCAATTCTTCCCTCTGGTTTGGCTTCTTGACACTCTAGCACACTATTCAGAGTCTATTCTGTTATTAATTTTGGTCTTTTCTTCCTCCTTTGTCTTTGGAATGACATTTTGCACTCTTCCTGGATTGTACTCTTGATATCCTCCCACAACTCATCTGGTCTTAGCTCATTGGTGTTCAAGGCCACAAACCTGTTCCAGAGATGGTTCTGAAATTCAGGTGGGATAGACTCAAGATCATATTTTGGTTCCTGTGAATTTTATTTAATTTCCTTAGCTCCAGCTTGAAAAAACACTTCATAGTTTAAAATTTTAAAAAGATGTGTTTCAGGATTGTATCCTTTCTCCATCCCTAATTCAATCTATATGCTGGGCTAATTATTCAAGACACTGGACTCTATAAAGAAGAATGTGACATTAAGATCTGAGGAATACTCATCATAACCTTTGTTATGCAGATGACACAATCTTTCTTGCTAAAAGTGAAGAGGACATGAGACGCTTGCTGCAGAAGATCAAAGTATATAACTTTTAATGTGGATTGCATCTCAATGTCAAGAAAACAAAAATTCTCACCACTGGACCAATGGACAACTCTGTGACAGATAAAGATTGAAGCTGTTGATGACTTTGTCTTACTTGGATACACAGCTAACACCCTTGGTACTAGTAGTTAGGAGACCAGGAAATGTATTGCACTGGGAACCTGCAGTCAAGAAGCTCTCCAAATTATTGAGGAGTAATGCTGTCAATATGAGGACTAAGGTGTACCTGATTCAGAGCATGATCTTTTAAATAATTTGCTACACATATCAGAGCTGGGCAATGAATAAGGATGACAAAAAGAGTGTTGTCTTTAAGTTGTGGTGTTGAAGAAGAGTACTGAATATCCAACGGATTGAAAAAAAAAAGGTGTGTCTTGGAGAAGGTAGAACCAGAGTGCTCCTTGGAGGCAAAAATAACAAAGTATTATATCTTGTATATTGGGCACATTGCTAGAAGGGGCTATTGCTTGGAGAGGGACATTGTATTTGGACAAGAGGAGAGTCGGTGAAAGAGAGGAAGATCCTTAACTAAATGGATTGACACAGTGACTGCAGAAATCAACTTGGGTATGTCAGAGATTGTGAGAATGGCACAAGATAGGACAGGGCTCAGATCTGTTGTTCATAGGGTCGCTATGAGTTGCACTTGACTTGATGACACCTAACAACAATAACAACTGCATTACAGGGAGCTCTGGTGACCTTCTGAGTAGAAAATTGTGCAGCCAACCCAAAGGTGGACAGTTTAAATCCACTAACTGCTCTGAGAGTGAAAGATGGACAATTTCCTTCTGTGAGATTGACAGCTTCTGAAAACCCGCTGGAAGGCCAGCTCTTAGTCAGTTCTGACCCAACAGCAACGAACACCGAAAAAGTGCTTTTAAAGACTAAGGTGTACCTGACCCAAGCTTGCATATTTTCAGTTGTTTCATAAGCATGTGACTGTTAGACAATGAATAAGAGAGATGTAATTGATGTCTTTATATAATGCTCTTGGTATAGAATATTGAACGTAGTGTGGACTGCCAAAACAACAAATCTGCCTTGGAAAAAGAGCCATTGGAGTTCTCCTTAATCAAGAACCTAGTGAGATTTTTGTCTGACATGCTTTGGGGCATATTATCAGGAGAGATCAGTCCCTGGAAAAGGACATCATGCTTTGAAAATTAGTGGCTCAATTAAAGATAAGAAGATCTGTAAAGAAAAGAAGATCCAGCGACTGTAACAATGGGTTTAAGCAATGGGTGCAGGACGGGGCAGGGTACCTTCATTGTGTACATTTTGCTGTTATGTACTGGAGCTAACTTGATGAACCCTAATAACAACTACTACTAGAAGGTGGTCAGTGCAATTATACATACAAGCATGAAGGAAAAACACAAAATAAGGGAAAGGAATTGAATATAAATCTGTGCATATTATTACACTAGTAAAAATGTGAAAATGAATTTGGGGGAATTTCCTGTGGGTTTTAATTAACCATCTTGCCCTTGTTCCCATTATCATTGATTTGTGTGATAAGTGCCAATTATATGTGTCATAAGTATACTCCTTTTTGCTGAAGACAAGAGATCTTATGTGTGATGCAAATCAGGGTTCTCAGAATGCTAATTTTGTAATGAGTCAATGCATTCTTCAAGGAGTTTATAGTCTACAGGGGGAATAAAACATGTGCATAAATAATTATAATGCAAAGTAGGAAACTGGTGTGTCATGAGACAGTACAGAAAGAAAAAAAAAGAGGGTGGAGAAATAAATTATAGTTGGGAGATGCAGGAAAGGCTGCTTGAAGGTTAGGGGAAATTGGCATAAAAGCAAATTGTTGGTAATGGGTGTGGTTTCCAAACGAGAGGAAAGGCAAGAAGAAAACACCGAGGTGGGACAGCACTAAATCTAAATGAGGAATAACAACAGCAATAGCAACAAAATCCAAAAAAATCCACTGCATTTGAGTTGACTGTGACTCATCACAATTCTCCACTGGGTTTTTGAGATTTTGCATCTTATTTTTTTTAAATTATTTGTGTGTGTGTGTGTGTGTGTGTGTGTGTGTGTGTGTGTGTGTGTGCGCCGTCAGGAGGAGATTGCCCCGCCTTCTACAGCAAAACATCTGGTGGATTCGAAACACGTGCCTCTGGGATTGCAGTACAGCTTCCTGCCGCTAGGAAAACCAGAGTTCCCTGAGGTTCTGCATCTTTACCAGAGCAGCTAGTGAGTCCAAACTGCTGCCCTTTCAGTTTCAGCCCTACATATAACACAGTTGTTATTGTGTATCATTAAGAAGGAACTAACCCAGAGTTGACTCTCTAGGTTTTCAGAGGCCGTAAATCTCACAGGAGGAGATTGTCCATCCTTCTCTCACAGAGCAGCCGGTGGGTTTGAACTGTATGCCTATGGGTTGGCAGTGCAACTCCTTATCTACTAAAGCTGCCTTGTAATGTACTGTTGTTGTTAGGTGCTGTTGAGTAGACGAGGACTCATAGTGACCCTATGAACAATGGATCTTGGGCCGTCTTGACGATCTTTGACATAGTTGAACCCACTGTTACACTTTCAGGGGTCCTTAATGGGGAATAAGATGTTTTTCATGGACATTACATGCGGACTACAAAGAAAAGTATTGCCGATAAGGCTGTGGAGGTAGCTTAGGGTTGTTGTTGTTGTGTAAAGCTGAGTTGGAACCGACCATAGCTGGCCCTCCAGGAGGTTTTCAGAGGCAGTAAATCACATGGCAGGAGATTGTCCATCTTTCTCCTGCAGAGCTGCTGGTGGATTTGAACCATGTGGCTTTGGATTGGAAGGACAACTCTTTACCACTAGGCCACCAGAGCTCCCCTAGGACACTTAGACACATTTGAAACCTGGACTGAACCCAATCCTAGAGACCATCTTACAGTCAAACCTTTTAAAAAAAAATTTCAATTGAGTCTGAACCAATTCATGATTGACTCTGCAGCAGGTTTTCAGAAACGATTGCCCATCTTTCTCCCTTGGAGCTGTAACCAGTATAGAAGCTCTGCCTTTGGGTTAATGGTGCAACTCTATGCACCCCACCACCAAAGCTCCCTGACAGCCAAACAGTAGGCCACGTCTATACAATGGACAATAACGCTCCTGAGGAATGTGCTTCTTAAGCCTTTCAAGGAACTCTCTGAGACCAAAAAGCAGCACTTGCCACAAGTAAAATTCAGAATGCAGAATAGTTGGGTGATTGCAAATGAAGAGTCCAGAGTATAAGTGGAAGAGTGCCGGCAAATTGAATGTATAAATTATTAAATAAGAAATCTATTAGTTTTGCAAATTTTCATCCAAACTACAATAAAGTGTTTTGGTTTTTTAAAAGGTAGCAATATGCTCTAGAAGATTTTCAATGACTGGATTTTTGGAAGTCAATTGCTAGGTTTTTCTTTCTAACTACCTCTGGGTGGATTCAAACCTACAGTCTTTCTGTTAGCAGCCAAAGGCATTACATATGTGCAGCATTCAGGGACTGAGGGTTCCTGGGAAGTATTTTGTAGGCATTTGTTGACTGAATGATCAAGTTCCTCTGTAATGGAGAGGAAGATCCGATGGCTTAGTGGTTAGAAAGTGCTCTGCAACCCTGAAGGTATGTGGTTCAAATACATCAGCTGTTCTGTGGGTGAAAGGTGGGCAGTCTACTTCTGTGCAATTAACTGTCTCTAAAAACCTGCTGGCGGGTCAGTTATGTGTTGGTTCTGACTTGATGGTACACAACAATAACAAAATGATGGAGATGGCAAAATGAGATTTTTATCTGACTGGGATGTGGAACAAAGGGAAGATATTGTTTTGCTTTCTGTTTGTCATGAACCCCTATTGCAGCGATTCTCAGACTTTAATGTGTATAGGAACCACTTGAACTTCTCTGTTAATTGTAGTCTGAGATTCTGGAAGTCTTATATGACAGAGTCTGCATTTCTAATGGGTTCCTAGGTGAGGCTGATGCTGTGTTCTGTGATTCACATTGTGAACTGCAAGGCTCTTCCATCACCTTGGTGTGCTGCTTAGAATCTGAGTGGAGAAGGGGAGATTGGTGGAGCAGGAGAGAGTGCCTCACTGTAGGAGTAAAGGCGTGTAGAAAGCTGGAGTGGATGGAATGCAGGCCAGCAGAGGAGGGACTGATTTTCCAAAGGAAGGAAGAAACGAGCCTCAATGTAACAGGAAAGAAGGGATGAGAAGAAAAGGACATTCTTGCCTGATGAAAGGAGGCCTATGCCCTGTGGGAAATAGTCCCTTTCACTTAGTGCTTGTGTTCATAAATCTCTCACAGGGGAGTCAGAAAGCTATCATACAGCAATGACTGGTATCACGTGACCACCAATGTTCAATGCAAGTTCAAGTGGAAGTTAACGAAAATGAAAACAAGTCCATGAAAGCCAAAATATGACCTTGAGAATAATGACCAAAGATCTATCCAGCTGTGGGATGACCTCAAGGACATCACGTATGAAGAGAGCAAAAAGTCATTAAAAAGAAAGAAAAGACCAAGATGGATGTCAGGAGAGACCCTGCAAGTGGCTGTAGCATCTCAAGAACCTAAAATAAAGGGAAGAAATGTCAGGTGAAAAAAGTGGTTCAAGGAGACAAAGCAAAAGATTGTAACAAAGTATAGTCAAGATTGTAGAAAATCAAAGAGAAGTACAGGCTCTGCATTTTTTAGGGTAAAAGGACTGAAGTGGGGGGTGGGGGGGATCAAGCCTTAAGTGGCAATAATGAAATATTCTAAAGGCAGATATGAAATGTTGCAGGTAGAATCTAAAGAAGATGAAAGGAATATACAGAGTCACTGTATCAAAAAGAATTGATGTTCAACCATTTCTTTTTTATTATTATTAATTTTAATGAAAGTTTACAGAGACTTTGGATGTCCATTCATTCATTGTTGCACTTTTCTCCCTGTCCACCCCTCCTCCCATTCTATTCTTCTCTTTGAAAAGTAAAAGAAAAATTATTTCATTGTTATACAATCCTACCACCCAGGTCTACCCCGCTATGCAGCCTTCGTTCTGGACTTCCATAAGATGTTCAACTATTTCAATAGTTAGTGTACAGTTGAGAACTGATGGCAGTGGAGGAAGAAGTCTAAACTGCACTGAGGGCAATGAAGAAGAACAAGGCTCCGGGAATTAGTAGGCTACCCATGGAAAGGCTTTGTCAATTGGATGTGATGCTGGAGTTACTTCCTCGACTATGCCAAGGAATTTGAGAGATTTGATCATCCAGGAAAAAGAGACCCAGATTTGTGCTTATTCCAAAGAAGGATGATCCAATGGAACGTGGACATGATTGAACAGTATCAGTACTACCACACTCAAGCAAAATCTTATTGAAGATAATTTTAAAAAGGGTTGGATCCATACATCGATAGGGAACCACACAGAAAATTCAGGCTAGATCTAGAAGAGCACTTGGAATAAGTGATACCTTTGCTGACATCAGATGGATCTTAGCCAAAAGCAGAAAATACCAGAAACATGTTTCTCTCTGTTTTGTTGGCTATGCAAAAGGTGTTTGACTGTATTGATTATAACAAATTATGTTATAATTGTAACATAACTGGAAAGGATGAGAATTTTAGACCACTTACACGGGCTCATGAAGGGCCTATTTTTGTGTTGTTGTTATGTGCCGTTGAGTTCCTTGTGACTCACAGTGGCTCTATATACAGCAGCTCTGAAGCCTGCCCTGTCCTGAGCCTATTTCACTGACTCCGACACACCTACCCCCATATCAATCCACCTCATCCGAGGTCTTCATCTCTTGTGCTGTCCTTCCACTCTTCTGAACATGGTTTCCTTCTCCAAGGACTGGTGTCTCCTGGCCACATGCCCAAAGGAGGTGAGATGGAGCTTCAAAATCCTAGCCTCCTAGGATAGGGAAAAGTTCAGATTTGTTTTTCACAAAGTTGTTATGAGTCATAATTGACTTGACGGCACCTACCACAACAACATCAGCAACAACAATTACGTGTAGATAACAGAAAATGAAAAGCCCCTCACATCCATTTGATTAATTACTCTTTCTTGCAATCATTTCACAGTGTTCTTGATAGGATATCAAGTTATTTCTCCTTCTATTTCATTAAACAATATTTCATTTGGAAAAAAAATTTGAAAAACAGAACTTTGTTTGGACATATAGTTAAAAAAACCCAATCAACCCTAAAAACCAAAACCAAACAAATCTATCATCACCCAAAAAGAAATTATTGATCTTTCCATTTAAACTGATAGCAAATCCATCCTTCCAACAGTTCAGGTCATTAAATTCCATGTCCTCCTGGTTTCCGTTCACTCACCCACCATATCCAAAGTCATCAACAACAATGTCAGCTGTTCAATTCAGAGCATTTCTGACCACCTCGTCCACTCTCGGCCGGGTCAGGGCACCAACAGTCATCTCTTTCATTTTTGCAATTGCTTTCTTATCGTTCTATTTGCTGTTAGAAATATATCCTCTTTTTTTTTTTTAAAAGAAATGTTTATTTTAAAAAAATCCTAGCCTCCAAGGAGACACTTATTTTCACCCTCTCTAAGACAGACTTACTTGTTTTCTTGGCGGTCCATGGTATGTTCAAAACTTGAACAGAACAAGGCTTACTGGGAGGTGTTAAATCAGGGAAAGTGTGTGTCAGTGTTGTATCCTTTCACTTTATTTACTTAATCTGTATACTGAGCATATAATCTGAGAGGCTGGATTATACAAAGAAGAATGTGGCATCTGTGGCATCAGGGTTGGTGTGTTGAGCTGCTAACTAAAAAGTTGCATGTGTCCAGTGGTTTAAATCCACCAGTGGCTCTAAGGGAGAAGGATGGGCTGTCACCTCTTGGGACACTTGACAGCCTCAGAAAACAAATGCAAGGTCACTCTGAGTTGGAATTGACTTGATGACAGTGAGTTCACCTGAGACCAGAACAAAACAGAAGTGTCAGGGATTTCGAGTCCCTGGAGCAGCCTTTATTAACGGGAAGTGGATTTTAAAGAACCCAGGTGTTTATGCATACGGCTGTGTTCCCAGGCTGGCCTCTCTGGGATGAAGCTCATCTTCCCACCATGCCAACTAGCTTGGCAAGACTCTCTCGATGAGTTGTTTTTCCTTCTCCATCATATTTCCTTACTTCCTTCCTGGGTGTTTCCTGGGATCAATTTTCAAGTAAATTACTTGTCCTGGAATCTTCTGAGCGAATCCATGCAAAGTTATCTATAAATACAAACTACAATGCAAAGGCATTTATTTATGTAATAGGATGCCTCTTGTCAAGTAGAGCTGGGGGAAGAAGGGGACCAGTCCTGTGAGTTGGGATCTGAAGAAGGAACAGACTGCAAAGTGTCTTTGAAGGTCTAAAAGGTTACTGGGACTGCAACCAGAGGTTGTGGACACAGAGTGGGGTCCAAGGACCGGACCCTGAAGGACTTGTAGGATTTGGTAAGGAATTGGGTGCATGTGTCTGATGACACTGAGAGGCCACTAAGGGATCTCAAGTCATGAATGGGTTTGACAATGTCAGGCTTGTCTCAGAAAGAAGACAAGCATGTAGCATGAAGAAGGTTGGGACGTGTGTGTGTGTGTGTGTGTGTGTGTGTGTTTGGAGGCCCTGCCGTACCCACAGCATGGCCACTCATGGAGTTTGGCACATGGGATTGCATCAACCATGTCTGCTGAAGTGGAAGGTAACTATTAATTAGATATCTGATTGACCAGCACACTCTATTTCCTGGCCACACAGAATAATGGCTTCCTTTAATTAATGCTCCCCCCCAACCCGCTTGCTTCATTTAATCTTATCAGGTCCCCTTTTCTCCTCCACTTCTCTCCCTTCCTCCTGTTAACTAAAGTCAGTTCTTTCCAGTCTGCATTTCTGTTAACCATGGCATTTAATTCTTACCTGTCAGTGGAAACAGAATTTCACTTTCTTAGAGTAATCTTCAGGCAAGCATCACCAAAATGAAACATAAAAATCTTCCCAAACCTGTTGTTGATTTGTTTGTTAATGTGTGTATATGTACATATATATATGGGGGAAGGAGGAGGGAGAGAGAGAGAAAGAGAGAGAGAAAGAGAGAGAGAGAGCACTCTGTTGGCTTAGAGGAAGGAAGCTGTGAGCTGCAGCTGCAATCCCGAAGGCACATAGTTCGAGGCCACCAGCTGCTCTGCAGTAGAAGGATGGGCGATCTCTTCCTGTGCGATTAACTGCTTCTGAAAACCTGCTGGAGGGTCAGCTATGGGTTGTTTCAGACTCTACAGTACACAACAACATCTTAGGTGAGGGGGTGTGTGTGTGTGTTAATAACACCCAGGATGCACTTAAGCTTTCCATGAAAGAAAAAACAAAAATTGCACTCTAAAGGCAATTGAAAAAAAAGTGTGTGTTGTATATGCCATTTATAATCTGAAATCATAGGACATTGAACCTATTGTCAAGGGATGGAAAAGTGGACGTTCATATTCAGAGATGCCGTCGCCAGGGGATCTAATGTGTGACCATTGCTACAGTGGGAACCAAGTAAGAGAGAATTCTTTATGCCAGTCAATGAGTTTGGATTTATGGAACTGCAGAAAGTAACCTAAGATTGACTTCCAAGAAGGTTGAAACCAGACTCCAAATGACTTGCCAAATGTATGCTGTCAATAGTCACAATTGTACCCTTTTCTCTCTTCTATTTCTTTTTATAAAACCCTTGAAGTCGTTGCTCATCCCCTTCTCCCACACAGTAATTAAAGAAAAAAAAGCCCATAACACCCCATCAAACCAACAGCACACTCGAAATCTGAGCTTTCACATAACCTTTTATACCCGATATTTTCGTTGTCTTGAAAACAAATCTTGAGTAGTCAGGGAAGGTTATGTTTTCACAACACCCTGGGGTGCTGAAGATCAGTTCGCTGGATTTTCCATTTTCACTCTGGTGTCCTTTTTTGGCACATTCACCAGTCACCCCCTGCCCCTCACCCTGTGTGCTGGCAGGATTTGAGACATGCAAATTGCAAACTGGTAAATAGCAACTTTGCATATTTTGAATAGAAGAGAACAACATGGTACCACTCGTTCTGTTCACAGGGAAATCTGAGATAATGTAGATGGAGAGCAAGGGCAGACCCAGGGTCCTGAGTATTTTCTTCAAAGTGTTTATTATGCTTATTAAATGTATTGTACACTGATGAATTAATTTGAATTATTTACATGGTCAACCTTTGAGACAATAACCTGATTTAATCAGAGGATGCAAATGTATCATTTCTCTTTGAAATCTAAAAGCAGGTTTGAACTGAAGCTCTCAGGATTCCTTGTGTCTTTCCCTCACAAATATTGGTTACAAACTTGCAGCTGTCAAGCTAAATGACACAACATCAGAAATCAAGAGAATGTGGTAATATATTTTCTAAGAAAGTCAATAAATTCCCCTGTGAAAACATGACCTGGGCAGCTAACTTTTGGGTGTCAGAGTTTCCAAATAAAACATTTTTCGATTCTGTTTATCCATAAATATAGAGCACTAGCTGACATGACAGTGTTCATCAGCTTAAATTTCCATGGAAAGGAAAATGACATGGTTGAATTTTCATTAGATTATGAGTTGTTATTATTTTAGGGAATATCGGAGCTGATAGAAAATCTTTGGTTTTACATCCACTGTTGTAAGAACACAAGGTTGTTGTCAAGTTACAAAATATTATAATTCAATTACTTTAAATAAATTCCAGTTATTTTGAAAACTTAGGTTTTCAGGAGACTTGGATTTAAAAAAAAAAAAAAAAAGGATAATTATTGTCCACATCTGACCTACTCTGGGCTATTTTCCCCGCTTTGCTTTGGGTGCTTAGAAGGATTATTTATGAAAAGTGAAAAACCTCATGTGAAAGAAGCAGCACAAGTGATGCTGGAGGTGGAGCTTTTCTGAGGTAAAGTGAACAGCTTGCATCTTGAATTTTTTATGAGGTCTAGGTACTAGAATGATGTTTCTGAGGCTGGAACACAGTGATCCAGTAACAACAGGGAAATGGGACTAGAGGACAGACCATGAATTTCTTCATAATATTAAATGATACTAAGGCTGAAAACGGAGTGGATGCTATTACTTCAGATTATTCCTAATAAGGGCTTTAAAAGCCTAATGATTTATTGATTGGATCTGTACTAATGGTGTGCTCCCCCCCCAAATTATACATGTGTAAATAAGAGGGATGACTTATGAGAATACAATCTCAGCATTCAGAAATATTTGATCCATGTCTACATGTGGAAAAGAAATTAAGAGTTGAGGCAATTTTCTGTGTATTTTTTTTTAGAGGGAAGGACTGTCCCCTGGCCCAATTTAGAGGAATATTAGGTGAAATGAATTTTAAAGAAGAAAAAAAAATTAGCCAAGGTCTCTAAAAGGGATTAGGAATGGGGGCAAAGGACAGAAAAGCCTTTTAGAAAAAAACAACAGCAGACAAATAGAACAATACAAAACTCCTGTTAGGCAATACTCTCTGCTTCCCTTATCCTAAGGAGAAGAAAAATATCCCCAGGTGCATGCAGGGAGCAATGTTTTTTAGAGGGGAAAAATAGGAGCAGAGTAAAATGTTGTCTTGTCAAATAAAGTACACTGTCAAATAGAGTGTGTCTGTGTAAGGAAAGCAGTCTTTTCATTACAAACAAGCTTAAAGCATCCCAGAGAAGACAGGCATGAACGGAAGCATGAGCACCCCACTTGTATCCTAACTCTTTTTAGACATCAAATAAGAGGAGATCAGCAGCATCATTGAACACAGGGTTTGTCTTAAGATAAAGACTCATCTTTATTTCTTTCAGGATATAAAACTTGTATTTAAATCAATTCAGAGAAGCGCTTTAGCTTTAAACATTAGAGGGTAGGGAGAGCCTATTTAATGAAACAGCATTATTTCATTTTCAAAGAATGATAGTGGCAGTAGCTCTGGGTTTAATTCTGTATTCTTTCCCTCAATTATAATTATAGATAGCTCTGAAAGGAAGCATGCCTATTACTGTCATATTTATTCTTTTGACAGGTGTTATGGGACTGTAATTTGATGAAATGACACAAAACGCAGATTCCCATCCAAATATAATTTTTGTCATCAACGTGAGTGGTTTAGGAAAAGTCCTTCAGCATGTTTCCCCCCCCCCCCCCACAGATCTTGAACACCTCTAATTTTCAGCAACAACTCATGTTCAGCAACATAGGTTAGGGCCTGCTACACACACACACACACACACATTTGAACTGGTTATATATATAAAAAGCAGCTCTAATATATTTGGCTGCTAACTGAAAAGATGACAGTTTAACCTATGCAACAAGGCGACGGAAGAAAGGTCTGGAGATGTTTCCCTAAACAACACAGCCAAGAAAACCCCAGTGAGCTTAGTTTAACTCTTGTGGTTACTATGAAAGAAGAGTTAACATTTTAAGGTAAAGCTGTTAATGTTTATGAAAGGTAAACCTGCCAGGTGAAGGAAAAGCCGTTTTCTGTGACCTAAAACATCAGTTTTAAGTGGGTGTGGTCAGATAATGGAGTGGCTACCTAGCGAATACGGGATTTTCTTCTGAGCGGAGTTCCGTTTGTGACCAGCAGAGGGAGCACGGCGCGCATAGCCAGGTGGGGCGGCGCAGAGCCAGCTCCCGGGGCGCAGGCGCACTCGTCTTGGCCTGGTGGCGGCTTGTCCTGGTGACGTTCCCTAGTGGAGGCCGGTGAGCGGCGCCGCGCAGGCCAGGGCCAGGGCCCGGGCGGGCGCTCAGGGGCTGCTGGGGACTCGAGCCTCCGGGGTGGCAGAGGGCGGGCGGCGGGGCTGCAGAGGCTCCCTGTATGCACCCCTTAGCATGAGCTGCAGGAGACCTCTCTGTCCACTCCCATTCGTCGTGGGGAGCAGGGTGCCTGGACGTGCCCCGGGGCTGTGCAGGCCGCGGAGGAGCTGCAGCAACCCCGCCATGCAGGGAATGGGTGGGACGAGGCGGAGCTGCCCCAGACACAGCTGCGAAGCTCAGTGGCAGGGGCCCACCTCTGAGGTCGGCCTCTGTTTACCTCCTTTTTTTAAAAAAGATGTCTCCTACCTAGGGTAACATTAGCATTTTAATTTGTTTTTGCACAACAGATCAAGTCACTCTTAGTCTAAATCCCTTTACCTTTAGAACTAATCCCCACCCCCAGCTTTATTGATACACAATCCACATATTATTATGTTTCTTTGAGTCAAAACCAACTCATAGCTGATACTTCAGAGGGCTTTCAGAGGCTGTGAATCACACAGGACGTTGCTGAGGATAGTGGCCATCCTCCCACGGAGCAGCTGGTGGATTTGAACCTCTTGGTTTTGGGTTGGTAGCACAACTTCTTACCAGTAGGCCACCAGAATGCCCACAATTCACATGGTTTTCAGTACCGTGGAGTTGGAACCCACCCATAGCTGACCCTCTGGAGGGTTTTCAGAGGCATTTAATCACACGGGAGGAGATTGCCCATCTGTTTCCCGCAGAGCAGCTGGTGAATTAGAATTTCGTATCTTCATGATTGCAGCGTAGCTTCTTACCACTAGGCCCTAGAGCTCCCTACAATTCACATAGCTGTTGTGTTCCACTGAGTTGGAACTGACCCTTGGCTGAGCCTCCTGGGGGTTTTCAAAGGCAGTAAGTAGCAAGGGAAGAGATTGCTTGCTTTTCTCCTGCGAAGCAGCTGGTGAACTCAAGCCGCATACCTTTGTCTTGGTTGGGCAATTCGGTACCACTAAGCCACCAGTGACCCTATAAGATAGAGTCGAACTGCCCTATAGGGCTTGTAAGACTGTAAATCTTTGTGGTGTTTTTTTTTTTTTGTATTGTGATTTGAGTGAAAATTTACAAAACAAGTTGATTTTTCATCCAGTCTTTCATACTCTTTTTGTTTTGATTAGCAGTGCTGTGCCACCATAGCTCCTCAAATTCATCTTATCTTAGAACATTAATTACAATACTCACCATGTCGTTGCACTTTCCCCTGTTCCTCCCTGTGGCCCTCATTTCCATTAACCTTGCTGCCCTGCCCCTTCTGCCGTGGGGGGTGGGGGAGCTTTATCTTTGGACAAATGGTGTTCTTTTTTACTTTATAGACTTGATTGGTCTAGGGATTGAGTACCCCTAGATATTGACCACCTTATTGTCTCTATTGTTTGTCTGGAAGCTGAGCTATAGGAGTTGAGTTTTATTCTGTGTTTGAAAGATGTCTCAAGGCCATAATCTCAGGGCTGTCTTCTTTGACTTAACAGAGTGTTTCCACGGTTCTTCCTGTTGTATAGCAGGTGTCAGAACTTCATTTCTTCTTTCTGGCTAAATAATATTCACATGGGGTGCTCTGATGGCCTAGTGGTGAGGACCTGTGCCGCTGTCCCAAAGGCTGTGATTCAAACCCACCGACTGCTCTGCAGGAGATAGAAGAGGATATTCCTCCCGTGCAGTTAAACTGCCTCTGAAAACCTGCTGAAGGATCAGCTCCAAGCCCTTCTCACCTCACAACAGCAGTATTCTATATACAGAGATTTTATTTGCCAGCTCCACAGAGAGGTCCTATCCATGGACTTTAGTATTTATTTTAGTGTCTTATCAGACCTACAGCGGTAGCCTCTTCTCCGTTCCTTGCCCTCCCACCTCCCTCAGCTCCAGCTACACTGTCATCTGATGGTATTGCCATCACCCTTTCCCCTCAAGCTTCACTCAGCCAAATCCTGCTCTTCCCTCAGATTTCAAATTAAATGTCTTTTTCAAGAAGCCTCTGACCGTTGATTAAGTGAGGGGCCCCCAAGTTCCAGTCTCTCAGGAACCAGAATTTCACTTTCTAGTATTTAATTATACTTGACTCATTGATTTTTATTATCTTCCCCCATTTGTAAGTTCCATGGCATTCAGAGTTATCTTGTTTGTGCAGCTCCCGTCCCTGGTTCCCTTTCGGTGCTCAGTCACCTCTCTGTCTATTTCTTTCTTTCTCTCTCTTCTCTCTCTCTCTCTCTCTCTCTCACACACACACACACACACACACACACACACACACACCCTGAGCATATACATGTGCCTACTATGTTGTACAGCCATGACAGAATAAAATCTCTGATCTCAGAGACCTTACATTCAGTGGGGAAATTTAGACAAGCAGAAACAAGTAAATACACGTCAGAGGGCAGACTAGTGGCTGAGTGGATAAGGAGTTATGCTGCCAACCCCAAGGCAGATAGTTCAAATCCATGAGTTACTCCTCCGAAAACCTGCTGGAGAGTCATCTATGAGTTGGTTCCAACTTGATGGTATATAACAACAAAAAAGAGTGTCATGAGGGGAAAATAAGAAGGAAGTCTTGGGTTTGAGGAAGGCTCTAGAGTGAGGCCTGGATGTATGGAAGGGTGGGCCATGGGGAACCAGGGAGGAGTTGGCTGGGTGTTGACCAGCACAGAGGCTGTAGTGAGAAAAAGGACGAACCAGGAGCTCTCTGCTCAAGGGTCCTCTCAGAGGTGTGAACAGAAAGAGCTTGCATTTTGAAGGCAGAGGCCTAGGTACACAGCCCAGCTGTGACTCTGGGCTTGTTTGGTGTGATCTTGAACTCAGGCTTCTCCTTCTGTAAAATGAGAGTATTAGGGTTGCAGCTTCAGTCTAGCCACTATGAAGCAATGAGGGTGCTTTGGTGTTGTTTGTACATGGGGAGTTGTGCTTCTAAACAAAGGTGGGTGAAGGGCATTCTCCTCCCATATGATATGTTGTTGTTACGTACCATGGAGTTGCCTGCGACTCATAGTGTCCCTACGTACAATAGCTCTGAAGCCCGTCCTGTCCTGAGCCTGACTCACTGACTTAAACACATCTAATTCCATTGCCCTAGTTATCGTGTCAATCCATCTCATCCTGGTCTTCCTCTCCTGCACTGTCCCTCCACCCTTCCAAGCATGATTTCCTTCTCCAAGGACTGGTTCCTCCTGGCCATGTGCCCAAAGTAGTGAGACAGAACTTCAAAATCCTAGCCTCCAAAGAGAAACTTGGTTTCACCCTCTCCAAGACAGACTTATTCGTTCTCTTGGTGGTTCATGGTATATTCAAGACTTTTCTCCAGGCAGCAGTTCTTCTGTCATCTTTAGTCATTGTCCAGCTCTCTGGTGCATAGCATATAGTTGCAAATACCATGGCCTGAATTAGGTGCACTTTAGTCTCCAGACTAACACTATTGGTCTTCCACACTCTGGAGAGGTCCCTGAAAATAGACTTCCTCAGTACAGTTTGTCTTTTGCTTTCCTGACAGCTGGTGCCAAGAGTGTTGTTTGTGAAACCAAGCAAGTTGAAATTGTTAACAACCTTAATCTCTTCTCCATCTATCATGGTGCTGCCAAATGGCCCAGTGATGAGAATCTTTGTCTTCTTGATGTTAAACTTCAATCCATATTGAAGACTAGTCTTTGACCTTCTGCAGTAAATGCTACAGGTCCTCCTCAGTTTCGGCAAGCATGGGTATATCATCTGCATTATACAGATTATTGATAAGCCTTCCTCCAATCCTGATGCCAGACTCCTACTCACAAAGTTTAGCCTCTCGAATGAGGCTCACCATGTAATGTTGAACCATGTAATGTTTCCTAGCTCTGTTCTGATGACTGCCTCCTGGTCCAAGTGTAGGTTTTACATGAGCACAATCAAGTGTTCTGGGATTCCCATTTGTCTCAAGGTTAGCCATAATTTGTTGTGATCCACATAGTCAAATGCCTTTGCATACATAGTCAATGAAGCACATTGATAGACATTCTCTCTGGTACTTTGCTTTCACCCAAGATCCATCCATCTGACATTGGCAATAATAGCCTCAGAAATTCACTGAAGGGTCAGTGCTGAGTCAGGTCTGATTCATAACAATGAGAGATGAGATGAAGTAATGAGATGTAATACTTGTTTGAGATGTCATAACAATTCATAGTAAGTGCATGCCCTTTCCTTGAAGTCTGCATTTGAAGATGACATTTTCCTGTCTGTGGTATTAGACCTAGCCAAATGTTTTCAGACCTGCTCAGAAGTGGCTTCAAGGCAGAAACAGCTCCACTGGAGCAGCCAGCAGGAGACCTCATTCAGGGAGAAGGTCTACCCTGATGTGATAGAAGTGCACCAAACTATATTTTTAGAATAAGGTTTTTGGAGTTTTTTTAGAATGGATTTCTTATTTCTGTCATCTTTTGAAATAAATTATTTTTCTGTCCTCCATAGGGGGAAAAAATTAGTAAGTGCATGGCATGTGCCAGGATTAAAATAAAAATCCACTGTCATCGAGTTGATTCCAACTCATAGAGACCCTTTTTGGAATTTCAAGGTTTATAGGAAGAGACTGCCCATCTTTATAGGAGGAGATGGTCTGTAAGAGGAGACAGCCTTACCTTTAGGAGAAGAGACTGTCCAACTTCATGGGAGGAGACTGCCTGTCTTTCTCTTGTGGAACAGCTGGTAGATCCAATCTGCTGGAGATAACACAACCTTTTGATTAACAACACAATCCTTAAGGGGTTAAAGAGCATCAGTTAATCTTCACAACACTTCTATGCTTGGAATACTGTCTTCCCCTTCCTTAACAATGGGAAAGTGAAACTTGGAGGTGGGAGTTAAGATTCTTGGCAAGTGATGGAGCCAGATTTGAGCCCAGACGATCTAATCTCAAAAGCCATGAACTTCACCTTTAGTGGTCAATATGGAAGGAAGCGAGGGAGTAGATGAGGTTAGTAAGAGTGTGGGAGCCAGATTTTGGAATGACCTTTTATAGGAGTTGGTCTTGAGTCGCACTGGAAAGAGAGAGACTAATTAGGAGGGTTTTGGATACACAAGATGCTATACAGCTCCAAACCCATGTAAGGTTCAAGGGGATGGAAGTAGAGGACTTGAGAGTCTTGACTATGCAGGCAGGGGACCAAGGATGCAAGGACTATTGCCCATTTCTGTTTTGGAGAAGATCCATGCCTAAGATGGAACCTAAGAGTCGAGAGCAAAGCCAGTCAGTCTGTTCCTATTTTTTGACTTAACCTATCAAGAAGAGTAATTACACATTTAAAAAATGGCCTTGTGCAAGCTTAAATTTAGCCTGTATTAGTGCTCATTAGGGGATAATTTCTGGCTATTTTCTGCAGTTCTATTCTTTCTCTCTTCATTTTTTTTTAAAATATGTGACTTTCCCCATTTAATTTTAGGTGCCCCGTGCCAGAGCACGGGTTAGAGAAATGGCCAGTGGAGTTGAATTGGGGCTGTCTGCTGATTTCTCACCATTACTGCCCAGGGGTCCACCTGGCTCCCAGGAAGTTCCCTCGTGATTTATTCCCTTTCCTTTTTATCCTGTCGTGTCACCCTTGGATTTCTCTAGAGTCCTCTGCCTTTGCTCTGTTGCCCCTCTTCTCTGTCTCTGTAATTGACATCAATCCCATGACCTTTCCCCCCTCTGTTTATAGGAGGAGGCTGTAAGTGATTTCCTTGGGTTTCTAAAAAACCATGGAGCAAGGTGAAAATAGGAGAATTGGATAATAGTAGAGCATGTGCTTTGATGGATACTTGAATCTCTGCACGAGCCTTTGAATCTGGTCAATGTGGTCAGGAGTGGGTCAGATATGACCTAGTTGGTGGTGGTCTGAAGCAGTTCAGGGCATGGTCTTTGGAATGAAATCTACTAGGCAAATGCCCTGTGGCAAGTACTTTACCCTTCAGAGCCTCTCTTCCTTCATCTAGAAAAAGGAGCTAGTGATAACCACCCCATCAGATGGTTAAAAAAAGCTCTCAATATCTACCTGGCATATACTAACCCCAGGAGGTGCTCCTCAGAGGCAAAGATGATGAAAGTTTGTCTCACAGGTTTTCGGCATGTTGTCAGGAAGGGTCAGTCCTTGGAAAATACATCATACTGGGAAAGGTGGAGGGTCAGAGCAAGAGAGGAAGGCTCAGTAAGATGGACAATAACAATGGGCTTGAGTGTGCCAGAGTCGGTGAGGATGGTACAGGATAGGGGAGGCTCGGACTTGTTCAACGGTACCTAACAACAACAACAACAAGAAGTAGTAGGTTGTCCAACTTGCTATCAGCTTTGCAGAAAGCACTGGGCGGGAGGGCTACATACTATATCAGGCCATCCATTGCCATGGTCCTAGGGCTGCGTCCAGAGCTGTGCACATGCTTGATGCTTTGGCTAGCATTGAACTGGGGTTAATCTCTCTCTTTGTACCCAACTTGTACCTGGGATGTGATTGTTTCTGTGCTTTTGTTGTGGTGAATTGAGCTGAGTTAGGATCAGACACCCTAGAGATGGTGACAGATTGTGACTCTGGATGAACCAGTAAAATACAAGATGAGGAGAAAGATAAGGACTTGCATGGATAAAGTTGCCTGTTGCGCTGGACACCAGTGCAGTGTGCTGCGGGGGAGGGGTGGGGACCAACAGAGAATGCAGACTGAGCAGCATTCCTTGAATCCCCAGGTCAAAAGGAGGTGACCAGAACATAGCCTAACTGTTGTTTTCCTGCTAAGTGGTGTGCGGAAGAGGAGATCAATAATGGAGTGTTTGTGTCGGAAGAAGGCTGAATAGAAACACACTGTGATAGGACATTCAGGTTGGTATCTTGTGAAAGAGATGCTGACTTTGAATAATGAGTGCTGGAACTGAGGGTAGGTTCAGGGAGACTAAAGTCAAAGGGCAGAGTAAAGATTGACGAGTAGAATGTTGCAGTGCCAGATTATAGCTCCGGACCAGAGGAACTTGCTGACAGCTTGCACTGAACAAAGATGGAGTGCTCAGAGTCACAGACCAAGGTCTCTGCCATTAGCAGATGTCAAGGGAGTGCAGCTAGGTGGCTTCCTGCTAGCTACGCCAAGATGCACTTAACACTGAATGAGACATTACTTTCTTTGTTGTTCTGCTTTGTTCACGGAATACTGTCTACTGGGGACTGTTTTTCCATTTATTCAGTCCTCACTAGGATTCTGGTGGTCTAGTGGTAAGAAGTTGCACTGCCAACCCAAAGGCATATTGTTCAAATCCACCATCTGCTCTGTGGAGAAAGATGGACAGTCTTCTTCCATGTAATTAACAGCTTCTGCAATCCCACTGGAAGGTCAGCTATGAATTGACTACAACCTGATGGCACACAACAACAACAAGACCAGTTTTTGCTGATTGCCTGCTATGAGCCAGTGGAAGCCGTGTTGGTTCAGGGGGGACTCTTCTATACAGGAGAACTGGATTTGCTTGCTGGCCAGTACACTTCATGTCCAGCTGTTACTGTGGGGAAAATGCCCTGGTTGTGGTCTCCTTTGCCTAGACAAAGCATTGAACTGTGTGGGAGACAACAGGAATACAAGTTGTGGCTAAATCCTCTAGTTTTGGCCTGGCTCTGCCCTCATTTGATCAAAGAGTTGTTTCCCGGGTTTTAGCACCAAAATGTCACAGTGTGGTTGAAGTCCTAGCTTCAGTCTTCCTTATCTGACTGAGGAATTAGACCAGGTGAGATAGAGTAGTGAGGATCATGTTCAAGTTACAGAAGTATTGAGCTACAGTGTACAGAAATTCTGTTCTGTGCCAACTATGGCTCATAGTTACCCTATAAATAACAGATCTGAACCCTACCCTGTGCCATCCTCATTGTCTCTGACATACTTGAGCCCATTGCTCCAGTAATTTTGTCATTCCATCTTCTTGAGAATCTTCTTTCCTTTGCTGACTTTCCACTTTTCCAAGCATGATGTCCTTTTCCAAGGAATACCCTCTTCTAGCAGCATGCCCAAAGTATGTATGTAAGGTGAAGTTTCACCATCCTTGCCTTTTAAAGAGCACTCTGGCGGCACCTTTAACAAGGCATATTTGTTTGTCTTTTGGCAGTCCATGAGATGGATATTTAGTGTTCTTCTCCAACACAACTCAAAGGCATCGATTTTTCTTCTGTCATAATGGACTTTAAAAGAGCCATTTTTAGTGTACAGCAAGTGGACCCATGACACGGCTGACTTGCCAAGAGGAAAGGTGAAGAGACAGGAGCAAAGGTGAGGATAAAGGCAGTGTCTTAGCAAAGATGTGTTCCAGAGAGAAAAACAAGGGTACTCTCCATTGAAAGGCAGGGTAGAGACGTAGTAGCAAGAGTTACATTCCTGAGGAAGAAGCGTGTGTCCCTGAAAGGAAAGAAATGGAGATGACCACTAAGGTCATGGATTAATGTAGCTGGCTCGCTTCTTCATTTGAGTGCACTTGAGGGCTTGAGTCTTGGCCTGATATTTTAGGATTTTCAAAATTTGGTGAGTAGTTCACATTCTGGTTCATTGTTTGGGTTGTTTTTTTTTTTTAATTTTTCTAATTGTTTTTTATATAACTAGCCACATGACATTGCTTTTGGGACAGTCTAGTTCTAGCTACTTTGTTTGACCTTTGCCTTTAACTTGAATTTTTGCTTTCCTTATCTGGTTTGTATCTGCCCAAACATTTTTTTTCCTTCCTGGCCTCTCCTCCTTTTACCTGCCTTCACTCAATTTTGATCCTAGTAGAGCCGTGGTCCATCTATCCATGGAGGCTTGCATGCTCCTGAAATGCGGAACATGCATCACTGCAGCTTCCAGACTAAGACATTTTGGGAAGAAAGGCCTTGCAAGTCACTTTCTAAAACGAGTTGGTGAATAATCAACAGTAATTAATGTTGTCAAACAAAAAAGTCTATGAATGATTACTTCTGTGAAGTTTCTACCTGGGGGCTGGGAAAGTAGGAGGATTTAACCCAAAAGGAACTTATTGAAGGAATGAGGAGCTTGCCGAATCAAGGAGGCGAGTGGAGAACCAGCCTTGGGCTTGGCTCTACATCCCTGCCACAGGGAGGGAGGTATTCCTGGAAGACCAGGTGGCAGGGCTGACAGGGACAGCTATGAACAGAAAGAGAAGAGGCTGATCAGGATACACTACCAGTGAGATCAAAGACTGCGATGGGGAGGTCAAGATGAAGTCCAAATGCTGGATCCCTGAGCATCCTGGGACCATGGTGTTTACTTGTAGCTTTAGCAATGATACCATGAGATTCCTTGCCCCTTAGACAATAGCAAACCCACATTTTTAATTAAATGAATTTTTTTAAGTTTAGCTCCTCTAAGTAGACCCCCACACACATATATATGCTTTACTAGTTATTACTGAGAATGACTAAGTATTATAATTGAGCTGAAAATAATCTCCCGCCCATACTTGCTGGGTTGGTTACTAAGTATTGCCTGGGTTTTTGAGTAATGAAGTTGTGCTCCTTCCAAATGTTAATTTTGAGGACTGCAGATGCTAACCATCTGTTCCATGACTAGCATTTTACAATATTTGATTAGCACTTTATATAGCTTGGGGAAGACTGCCATTGGAGTATGTCCATCAGATTGGGGACACTGCTGGTGGGGTGTCCTTGAGGTATGGCCCCATTGTCAGGGGCTTCTCTCTGTTTGGTGGGCTGAAGGGTGGCTAGTCAGACTGCCAAGTTGCTGATTTATTGAAGAAAGACCTGAAAGAGTTTTATTTCTGCTTACAAGCCTCCTTAGAGCTGGATCCACCAGAGCTTATCATGGAAGTAGAATTTGGCAGGTCAGGGTCTGTCTGTGAGTTAGGACTCCTGGTTGCAAGTGACAAAACCGCACTGCCTTGGCAAAAAGGAATTAATGACCCAGATCATTGAACGGTGTATGCATGGGGCTGCCTTCCCAGGTAGAGTTTTAGGGCTTAGACAAACTCCCTTCCCCCAATTGCTAGTGTCTGATAAGGTGGAAATGTGTCACAAACAAAAAAGGGTTTGTTGTGGGTTTTGGTTTGTTTATTTCAAATTTTGGAATAGTCCTTTGAAATACCTACATATATTTCTACTCCATTTGTGTGTGTATTTGGTGGAGGGTCAGTAATTTCTGTCCTTTGCAATTCATCCTGTATTTTCTGTAAGATGTCAAGTGCCATTGACTACGACTCATGGTGACTCTAAGCAACAAATCTGAACCTTGCCCTATCCTGACCATCTTTATGATTTCCAACACGTTCGTGCCCACTGTTACAGTCACTGTGTAAGTCCCTCTTGTTGGGGATCTTCCTCTCTTTTTCTCACCCTCCGCCTTTCCTAGCGTGATGTCCTTTTCCAACGACTTGCCCCTCTTGACAACATGCCCAAAATATGTGAGATGAAGTTTCATCATCCTTGCCTCCAAGAAACACCCTGGTTGCACTTCCTCCAAGATACACTTGTTTGTTCTGTTGTCAGTCCATGGGGAATTCAGTACTCTGCTCCAGCACCTCAGTTCAGAGATAGAGTTTCATCTTCTGTCATCCTTATTAATCGTCCAACTTTCAGATGCATAGGAAGCAACTGAAAATACTATGATTTGGATCAGGCACTTCTTAGTTATTAAACAGACTTCCTTACTCTTTATCACTTTGGAGAAGTCCTCGATAGCAAGTTTCATCATGAAGCACATCCTTTTCTTTTCTTTTTTTTTTTTTGTGTGTGTGTGTACCGTCAAATCAGATCTGATTGGTACAGGAGGAGATTGTTCCTCCTTCTTCAGCAGAGCTTTTGGTGGATTCGAACCATGTACCTCTGAGATTGCAATGCAGCTTCTTGCCACTAGGCCACCAGAGCTCCCTGCATCTTTTGATTTCTTAACTACCGCCACCATGGATGTTGATTGTGGATCCATGTAAAATGAAATCATTGACAACTTCAGTCTTTTTCCATCTATTGTGATGGTCCAGTGGTAAGGATTTGTGTTTCCTTGCTGTTAAGATGTGCTTCACATTGGATGCTGTAGTCTTTGATTTTTCTGCAGCAAGTGTTTCAAGTCCTCTTGACTTTAGTAAGCAAGATTGTGTCCTCTGCATATAGCAGGTTATTGATGAGTCTTCCTCCAGTCCTGATGTCTTGTTCTTCATATAGTCCAGCTTCTCTAATTATTTACTCAGTATGCAGATTGAATTTCCCCAAATGAACTCTAGACTTTGTTTCTCTTGAGGTCACAGCTCTGCCTCCTGCCATGTGACTGACTTCAATCTCAGGTTTCCCCAGTCCCACAGCCATTAACCCGATTCAGGGTCATAGCTACCCTATAACAGAGCAGAACATCTCCACTGGGTTTCCAAAGCTGTAAATTTTTTGATTATTATTTTTAATTTTAATGAAAATTTACAGTGACTTTGGATTTCCATTCATTCATTGTTGCACTTTTCTCCCTGCCCATCCCATCCTTTCCCCCTCCCCTAGTCGTTGTTCTCCTTGAAAAGTAAAAGAAAAATTCTTTCATTGCTTTACAGTCCTTCCTCCCAAGTCCACTCCACTATGCAGCCTTCGTTCTGGACCAAGGCTGTAAATTTTTACAAATGCAAACTGCCTCATTTTCTCCCTGTGTGTGTGTGTGTGTGGGCAGGGGTGGGGGGGTGGGGGCGGGTAGTGGATTCAAACCACAGACCTATTAGCCAAATGCTTAATCCATCACACCATCAGGGCTTCCATTTTAGGCCTCAAGAGGATGCCAAATGACTTCCCCCAAAATGCAGATCCTCTCTGTTTCATGTCTAATGGGAGCTGGATGGAGTCTTTTCCAGTCATGCCTGCAGAGTTGAGACGCTCTCTGATGGTCATGTGTCCATCCTTGATCCAATCCCTGTGATGATGTAGATACAGGACTCTGATTGGTCAGGAATGAGGTGGAGTCTTGCCTATACCTCCTGACTGACAAGTTGAATCTCCTGGTGCAAAGCCAGACCTGTAACCACAAGAGAGAATGGATAGCTGGGGTAGAAAGCAAAGCAGCCAGACCTGCGAGGTGTCAGAGGAAGAGCTTGGAGAATCAGGAGGAGACTTGTGGGGATGGTTTCTACACATATGTCAACACTTGTCACAGTGTGCATTTTAACTATGCGCACTTGCTTACATGTTGATTATATGCCAACTATCCCTCAGTACTTTGCCATAACTTGCTATGCATCAGAGAGCTGGGCAATGACTAGGGATGATAGAAGAAGAGTTGATGCCTTTGAGCTTTGGTGTTAGACAAGAGTATTGAATATACCATGGCCTGCTAGAACAAACAAGTTCGTCTTGGAGAGAGTGAAGCCAGGCTGCTCCTTGGAGGCAAGGATTCTGAAGCTCTGTCTAACATACTTTGGACATGTTGCAAGGCGGGATCAGTCCTTGGAGAGTGGCATCATGTTTGGGAGGGTAGAGGGACAGTGCAGGAGAGGAAGACCCTCGATGAGATGGATTGAATCCATCACCGGAGTAATGGGGATAGGTGTGTCAGAGACAATAAGGTTGGCAAGAGATAGAGCAGGGTTTACGGCTGTTGAACATAGGGTCGTTATGAGTCGCAAGCAACTTGGTGGCACATAACAACAACAACAACAACAAGAACAACATCCCTCAGTAAAAGGAGCCCTGGTGGTGTTGTAAGCAATGTCCTTGGCTGCTGATGGTCGACAGTTCAAATCCACCAATTTTTTCTTTGGTAGAAAGTTGGACGGTCTTCTACTGTAAAGATTTATAGCCTCAGAATCTCACTGGAGGGTTGCTGTGCATTGGACTCAACTTGATAGAGGTGTGTGGGTGATGCTTTTGGCCTCTAACCAAAAGGCCAGCAGTCTGAGCCCACCAGCCTCTGTGGGAGTGAAACGAGGTAACCTGCATGCCAGGGTCACCAGGAGTCAGAACTAACTTGATGGCATTGCATAGTGGGTGGAGTGGTGCACTGGTTAAATGCTGGGCTGCTAACTGAAGGTTGATGGTTCGAACTCTCCTGCAGCTCCTGTAATTATTGCAGCCTGGGAAAGGACTCCCAGCGACCCCGTGAGCAACAGATCTGAAGCCTGTCCTGTCCTGTCCTCATCATCTCTGACTCTCTTGAACTCATTGCTGTAGTGATTGTGTCAATCCATCTCATTGAGAGTCTTCCTCTCTTCCTGTTTCTCTTTAGAACTCTCTCTTGTTGCCATTGAGTCAGAACTGACTCATAGCTGACCCTTCAGTGGGTTTTGGGAGCTCTGGTGATCTAGTGGTAAGAGCCTACGCTGCCATCCCGAAGGCATACAGTTAGAATCCACTAGCTGCTCTCCATGGGAGAAGGATGGGTAATCTCCTCCTTGGCGATTAACTGCCTCTGAAAATCTGCTAAAGGGTCAGTTATGAGTTGCTTCCAATTTGAAGGTAAGCAATAACAAAACTCGCACAAGAGGAGATTGTCCATCCTTCTCCTGTGGAGCAGCTAGTGGACTTGAACTGTGTGCCTTTAGGATTGCAGCATAGCTTCTTACCACTAGGCCACCAGAGCTCCTTACTTAGACATTAGACGTGGTTAGGAATATGAGTCAGAGCTGACTTGATGGCAACTAACAACAACAACAACAACAACAGTCTTATAGGTTGTTTGGATTAAATGTGTTACATATAAAGTGAATAAACAGTGAAATAACATTCTTATTAAAAAATGAAAATGTGTGCCCAGATCTTGCGCACCACAGCATCATCTGTGTGCAGTGTCTTCATGCCAAGTCCTCTAGACTTGGGCTTCTGAAATCTAAAAGTACATGTGATTCTCCTCAGCATCTTGTTATAATGCGGGTTCTTTTTAATAGATCCAAGGGTCTCCTTCACATTTCTAAACGTTCCCAGGACCACGCTTTGAGTAAGTGAAGCTAGAAAGCAGGACATTCTCCCTCTGTTGCCTGATGCCCTCAGTACTGTGAGCCTGACTGAAGCCAGACAGAGCTGGCACTTGCCTCACCGGGTCTTCTCGCTTGTCACCCTTCTCCTGCCAGTGACGCCTCCTCATGCACAGAAGTAGGTTTCCAGAAAGAAGAAACCAGGCATGAGGTTGCATATGGCCCTCTACATTTGCAGTTTGTCCTGGGGCCCTGCTAAGGATTGGGGTGATGTCTTAGCAGTGATGCTGTGTGTTTTCCAGGGGCAGCGGATCTCGTGGATGGCCCCACTACCAGGGGCAGAGCTGGTCCAGAGGCCACTGCAGCTTTATCGTTACCTGCTGCGCTGCTGCCAACAGTTGCCGACCAAGGGCATCCGTGAGCATTACAGACATGCTGTAAGGCAGGTAAGGGCAGGGGACACTGAGTGGGGGCAGCATGTGGCAGGGAGTAGGGTGAGGCTTCTTCCAACCAAGAGTCAGAAGTGTAGTATGGGACTGGCCCTTTAGGTAGTAGGAGCCAGCTCTGGTAGGAGCCACAGGAGTGAGTGCCAGTGTGCTCCGTCCTGGAGACAGAGGGTATGACATCCACACCCCAGCTCTGTCAGGGCTCCAGTAAGGCAGCTTAGTGGATCACTGAAATGCAGTGTCGCAAGCAGGCCTACCAACACAGCACAATCTGAATTTATTCATTAGAAGACATTGGGAAAGCTCAAACAGGGACTGTCTACATTGGGCCTCTCAAAAAGCTCATTGACAGGAAGCTCTGGTGGCCTAGTGGCAAGAAGCTGTGCTGCAGTCCTGAAGGTGTGCTGTTCAAATCCACCAGATGCTGTGTTGGAGAAGGAGGGACAATCTCCTCCTGTGCCAGTCAGATCTGATTCAATGGTACACAACAAGCAAACAAATAAACTAAAAAGCTCATTCCATCAATTCAGAATCAACTCATTGCTGACCCTCTAGTGAGTTTTCAGAGGCTGTAAATCACACAGAGGAGACTGGTCATTTTCCTCTCACAGTGCAGCTGGTGGGTTTGAACTGCCAACCTTTAGGTTAGCAGTGCAACTCCTTACCCTTTAGACAATGAGAGCTCCCTTTACCAGACATGTATTCATAAAAAAAATGTCAAAATCAGGAAGCAGAAAGGCAGAGGAAATGTTCAGGATTTAAAAGACGACAGAAACATGATAGGGGTGGTGCTGATTCAGTGGTAAAATTCTTACATTCCATGCTGGAGACCCAGGTTTGAATCCTGACCAGGGTCCCTCATACATAGACAGCCTGTCAATCAGCAGATTATAAGTTATGGTGATGCTGGAGAGGTTTCAGTAGCCCTTCCAGACTAAGAGACTAGGAAGAAAGGCCTAGCAATCTGCTGCCAAAATATTGCCCTGTGGATTCCAACAGTCTGACCCGCTGCTGACGTGGTGGTGGCACAGGACCCTGTTTCATTGTGTTGTGCATGAGTTGTTGTGAGTCACAACATGAGTCTGAGACATGACAGCTAAATGCAGTGGGTGACTGCAGATCAAATTTTGGGACAGGAGGAGGGGAAATGCCATAAAGGACATTATTAGGACAATTCATGAAATTGGAAGATAGGCTGTAGTTTAGACTATATATAGTATTACATCAGTGTTAAATCTCTGAATTTGATTGTCATGGTTATGTAAAAGACTACCCTTGCTGGGAAATGCACTTGAACTTTAAGACTTGAAGACATGATGTCATCAATTTACTCCTGAGTATTTCCAAAATCTGTTAATACACTTGCATATTAAGAGAGAACAAGGAAAAATAAGAAAAAAAAAGAACGAGGAGGAAAATGTGGCAGATGTTAACTCTAGTAGGAAGTTCTTTGTAGTATTTTTGTAATTTTCTGTAACTAAGACATTATTTCCAAGTAAAAAGTTAAAAATAGAAATTAATATCAAAATAAAAATAACAGCAGTTGTTGTTGTTGTTAGGTGCTGTTGAATTGACGGTGACTCACAGAAACCCTGTGAACAGCAGACCTGAACTCTGCCCTCCCTGGTGCCATCCTCACAAGCTCTGATATGCTCATGCCCATTGTTACGGTCACTGTGTCAGTCCATCTTGTTAAGGCACGCCCTCTCTTTCTCTGACTCTTTCTTTACCTAATAGCGGAAGGCAGTGGAAACATGGAGAAAGGGGCAGTTAACTGTCTGGGGGAGTCAGGAGGGCTTCTTGGAAGTGACACCTGAGCCCAAGGAGGAAGAGATGGTGGGGTTAGGAGTGACAGGGAGGGGAGGGGAGCCACAGTTCTGTGTGAGGGCCTTGTTCCTGAATATCATGTGCTTCTCAAGGGTAAAAGCAAACTAAAACCTCTGTTCCATGTGGGACCTCCCTGACACCGCCAAAGCCACTGTTTCTGCCTCACCTCCCTTCCCTGCTTTGCCATGAGAAGTCTCCCCCTGCTATAAAGCCAATGCACAGAAACCACCCTGCTGAAAACTGCTTTCATGAGGAACAAACTGGGAAGAGAACTAAGTTCCCAATCATCTCTGATGGCTGATGTCCTTGGGGGAGGCTTGAGTGTCGGTAGGAGCCCATGGTGGTACAAACACTCAGTGTACTCAGTTATTAGCCAAGAAGCTAGAAGTTTGGGTCTGCTCAGAGATGCCCTGGAAGAAAGGCCTGGCAATCACCTTTTGAAAACCCACTCACTGAAAACCCTATGCAACACTGACACATGAAGTTGCTGTGAGTTGGAATCTACTCAACAGCAACTGTGGGGTTTTTGGTGCCAGATTTCCTTGTTACAGTTGCAACTAGGAGGATGGGTTTAGAAGTCATTTAGGCAAGGATTCAAGCTGACCCTGCTTAGCAGCAAGTTACGATTTCTGAGCCTCCTGCATCGCCAAGTGGAATAATCATAGCTGTGTCTGGAGGGCTAGGAGCTGCTGAGTGTCAAATGCCTTGCAGGGGCCCTGGTACCACAGGTCCTGTGAAGATGCCTAGTTACCTTTATGCTTCAACTTCCAGAGTTTCCAGTCGCATGCAGATGAAGATGATCCAGAGAGAATCCAGCAGATTATTAAGAGAGCCATTGAAGACGCTGACTGGGTCATGAACAAAGTGAGTGCCTGGCTCCCATCACCACTGGGAAGTTGATGGCTTTAATCTCAATGGCCACCAGGGGTTGCCCTTGCCCTGCGGTTGAAAGTCTTTCAGTTGAGCTTGTCTGACGTTTTCTCCTGTTTGAGATTTTGTGTTTTGGCCGTGAGTGCTGAGCCAGAAAGATACAGCAATACCTTGCTCAGTTGTAGTTCTTTTCTGTAAGAGGTTGGAGGTTCCCTCAATCTCCGAAGGTAAATTACTACCTAACAGTTCTGAATGAATTGAGATGAGGCTGCAGGAAGAAGATGGTGAGCAGCCTCCCTGGAAGGAAACATGCCCAGTCTGGCAGCAGCACTGTGATTTGGGTCAGAAGGGAAACACAGACCTGAGAGGGAGTGAGCTCCCTGTGCCTGGGATTATTCAAATGGAGTCAGGGTTCCTGAGGTTGATTCAAGTATCTGTGTTGGTGGAAAAAGGGAACTGGGAATAAGATAAACTTCTTGTAGTCAAGAGACAGACTCTGGCTCACGATAACCCCCTGCATTTCAGAGTAGAAGTGTGCTCTGGAGGATTTTCAGTGGCTGATGCTTTGGGAAGTAGATTGCCAGGCCTTTCTTCTGAGGCCCCTCTGAGGGGACTGAAAACCTTCTGGTTAGCGGCTGAGCATGTTAACTGTTTACACCACCTAGGAACATATATCAGAATCCTGATTGTTAATCTCAAAATCTAGAACGTGCTTTTTCTCCCCCCGAATCTACGATGTGGGGTCCAGGATTCGTTTCTTTTCAATGCTCAGTGATTGGGCCAGAGGGCCTCTAAAGAAATCTTCTATCTGGGATCACCACCTTTTTCCCTAATAAGACACAAACTGAAGACTTGACAATTTTCAATCCCAACACCCCTGGTCTCTTTCTCCTCCCACTCTCATCCCATCAGCTTCCTTTTCCATTAGAGAAGAAGCGGGTCCAGGTGCTAACCAGAGCCTGGGGGTGTGGTCTGAGTGCCTGCTGAGTGGGCTTCACTGCCTCCTGGCAGCCCCCACAGGATAGCAGCTGAGCCCTAGGAATCCAAAGGTCTCAGGATTTTCCCACAGTCCTCCCTTCCCTGTGGACATCCTTCATCTACTTCTAACAATTTTTCTGTTACAGTATAAAAAACAAAACTGAGATGGCGTGAAGCTGTCCCGAAGATCTCTGAAGCCAAGAGGCCCTGTGGTTCCTGGGATTAAGTGGCGGCAGCAGTTTTACCCACCAGCAGAGACACCAGGAAGTCTGTGAGGGAGACCCTGGCCTTGGCACAGATGGCGCTCCTCACCTTGTTCCTGACGCCAGGCACCGCTTACGACCTGAGCTTTGGGGAGAACGTGGCTTTCTTGTTCTTTGTCTTTTGTTTTTTTGTATGTCTGTCTGTCTTTTTTTACTTTGCCCTGAGATTAATTCATTTATTCTGGCAATACCTCAACCATTCTTGGCAACCAGGGGTGGCCAGGCAGTTGGATGGCAGCCTGAACAGGGGCCAGATGACTGGTTCTAGAACCAGGCAGAAATGTCTCTGAATTCCAGCTTAGCTGCTTTGAAGGGTTTCCAGGCTCACTTCATCCTATGTAAAATGACAGTTCTGGAATTGCTGGGAAGAGTTTGGTAAGAATAAGTCAAAGGGCCTAACATGAGATATAATACATGATTGTAGATTTTCCCACCTTGCTCCCTCCCCTGCTTCTAGAATGGTCTGGACATCTCTGTTCTAGCACATGCTTTATCGGATCTTTGTTACCTGTGCGTTGACTTGGACCTCCATGTGGAGAAGGACTGCTGTCTTTCCCCTCTTTGTACAAGCAGAACACTCACAGTGTGTCCAGCTTCTGGCCATGTGAGTGCTCTTCTGGGGCCTCTATATCATCCGTCCTGGGAAATAGATGCCTTGTCCTTGCCTTCAGGGCATTGAAAATAAGTGAAGTGGTGAGATGTGCATAAAATGAAGTCATCTGACTGCCACAGACACTGACTGAGAACAGGCATTGAGAATCAGAACCCTGTTTTTTGTAGCTCTTCCTGCTTTGCCGTTGTCTTGGAAGGCAGGAGGGAGGTGGGAGGGGCCCAGGAGGCTTGACCACAAGAGTCTTAGCCGGAAGGTGTCTAGGCTGTGGTTGTGGATGTTCTAGCCCATAAGGACTCTACAGGGGTTCTTAGCCCTCAGCCATGGTTCTGTCATTAGGGCTCCTTCCTAGCAGAGACTGAAGGAATCATAAAGGGTATGGGGTCTCTTCCATAGGTAGAGTGGGTGGAAGTACCAAAAGATAGAAGAGAAGCCATGCTGGGGTTCGGTGTTCCCCAAGGTGACTCAGCTAGAAAGAGTTGAGTTTGTGTTTGTGTCTTGTCCTTGTGATTATATGACTTCAGGCGACCTGTCTGTACCCACCTGACAAGCAGATAATGAAATAAATGTATCAAGTTGTCAACTCTTGGGTCTCTTCTCAAGTGATGTGTTTAGTCACTCTCCAAACAAGTTATGGCCCTAGTGTGTGCTGGGATCTTTGAGTGGTGCAAACAGTTAAGCATTTGACCCTTTAATCAGAAGGTTGTCAGTTGGAACCTACCCAGGGGCACTTCAGAAGAAAGACCTTGAAATCTATATAAAAAAAAAAATTGGCCCTTGATAAACCTGTGGCGCACAGCTGTGCTCTGACAGGATGGGGTTGCCAAGGATCGGCATAGACTTGATGGTAATTGTTTTGTAAATTATGGGTCAACATCATCCATTATTCTGAGGGTGAAAGGTGAGACTTGACACTGTCCTGGTGGGGGTGGCTGCTGCTTTGAAGGGTGAATTTTTGAGAGGTGGACCCTCCCCCCCCATAATGATGAGGTCAGGTTTGGCCCACGAAGGTGTAGGTGAAGTGAGGAGCTTCAGTGTAGACTCAGAATAGAAACATCCCCATCTCTGCTTCTGTCGCTCAGTCCCTCTAACATCAGGCCCCCATAGTCGTTGGCAGGGGCATATCTTGATCACAGGAGTGGGATTGGTTGCGTCCCAGTTTTTTCACCAGCAGGAGAGGTGAAATCAAAGGTCAGTCAGGGTTTGGGGGAACGTTAGTGCCTCTGACCTTGGACTGGCCTCACCTTGAGTTCACTGCTAGGTCTTTGATCAGTTTGCTGACTCTCCTGGAAGTGGCTGCCCAGCGCCGCTGTGAGGCTCTCAGGGGACCTGACTGTGTGGGTCAAGCACTGCCTTTGAACGTGTGGACTGTATGTATGTTGACTGCTCTCCCACCAGCCCCTGAGATGCTGAAGGAGACAGCGAACATGATTACCTGAGGGGCTGCCGTCGTACATACAGATGGAGGCAGGAGAAACAGCAGTGGCAGGTAGGTGATCAGTGTTGGGGGCGGGCACTGTGTGAAGTCTGGGAGAGGTTCCTCCATCCTCACAGCATCTTTTCCAGCTCACATGAGCAGGTTGCATGTTCATGTGGGGTTTAGCTCTTAGAGGCACACAGTTGATATTTCACGAGTAATGTCTAACTAAAAGGAAGAAGGGGCCAGAGACTTGTGGACCCAGAGTCAGGCAGTTCGCCCTGGAGGCAGGAACTCTGAAGTCAGACAGACCTGAGCGTAAATCCCAGCCCCGCCCCATAGTGACGCCATAACTTTGGGTAAGTTTGAGAATGGACCAGCCTCACCCTTCTCACCTGCTTACTGGCACCCAGGGCATGTGCCATCCCTGTCATACCCTTGGCATGCCGCTGGCCCTTCCTTTTCTTTCTGGCGTCCATCCTTCAGGCACATCCCTGGCCGGAAAGGAGCTGGTAGCTGCTGTCTCCATCTTGGCTGACCTGCATTTGCATGCCTCCTTGGGATGTATTACAAAGACTCCATATCGGTGCAAGGACAGCCAGCTGGTGTTGAAGGAGTTTCAGGCTTCCTTTGACAGGTCTTGTCACTTCTGGAGGTTTATCCCCAGGAACTAGGAAAGTGGCAGGGGGTTCTGGTGGCACTGTGGTTAAGGCATTTGGCTGCTAACCAGCAGAGTCTCAATAAGGGTCACTATGAGTCAAAATCGACTCAGTGGCTGTGGGATTTTTTGTTTGTGTTTGTTTTACCTTTGGTTGTAGAAGTGGCAGGAGGCCTTGAATGACCCAAATGGCTACCTGTGTGGCTTGTTAGTTACCATAGAGTGAGTACCAGTTCAGTGACCCTATGGACAGTAGAAGAGAGAGTTCAGGTGGTTTACTAGTAAGGAATTGTGCTACCAATGCAAATATACGTGGTTCGAATCCATCAGCTGCACAATTGAATTCACCGTCTCCTCCCTTTTCATTTAGTGCCTTCATTTACTGCCTCTGAAAACCTGCTAGAAGGTCAATCTCTCTTATATTACTGACCCTGGGCCTTACCAAGCATGATGTCTTCCTTCAGGAACGAGTCTCTGCTGATAATAAAGTCCCTGAGACAATCTCACCATCCTCGCTTCTCAGAAGCATTCTGACAGTACTGCCTAGGACAGATCTGTTCATTCTTCTGGCAGCCCGTGGTATATTTCATATTCTTCCTCAATGCCATAATTCAAAGTCATGAATTGAATTTTAGTCCTTCTCATTTATTGTCTAGGTTTTGCATACATATGAATGCAAAGCTACCGACCAGATTAACCAGGTTAACCAGGAAGTTCGTCACACGTACTTTGAACATGTTATCAAGAAGGACTGGTCCCTGGAGGAAGAAACCATGCTTGGTAAAGTTTGCCTGGTCTGAGGGAAAAGAGTGAGACTCCGTGAGATGGACTGGCATAGTGCCTGCCACAATGCGTTCAAACACGGCGATGATTCTGAGGATGACGCGGAATGGGCAGTGTTTTATTCTATTGTACATAGGGTGTCTATGAGGAGGAACCCATTTGATGGCACCTCCTTGGACAAAGACCTCATGATGAGAGAGGTAGGTGGAGGGTCAGAGAAAGACCCTCAACAGGATGGACTGCAGCAATGGCTTGAGCATATCAGCAATTATGAAGATGGTGCAGGACGGGATGTGGTTCAGAACTATTGTTTGTACATAGGATAGCTACGAGTGGTGGTCAGTCCTACAGCACCTACCTACCAACAAGGGCATAGCAAGCAGCAAGATGACAGGTCAAACCTACCAGGAGAGACGTCTACCTCCAGAGGGTCATAGCTGTGCAAATCTGTGGCAGGGAGCTGTACTTGGCAACATATGGGGCCGCCATGAATTGGAAGCAGCTCAGTAGCAACCAGTTTGGGTTTTTAGTTTGGTTTGGTGTGGAAGTGGCAATACTCTTTTGGGTCCTGCCACCAGTGGTTTCTCCTTAGGGCAGAGCCTGCCCTGCTCGCTCCCAATAGTCTCACGTCCCTCTTCTGTAACCCCGTGTTAAGCAGGTGGGGACTCAGGTGGGGACTCACAGTCCACCAGAAGACAGAGAGTCATTGTAACAAAGTGCCACAAAAAGGATGGCTTAAACCAGTAAAAATGTATTGTCTCCTTGTACTGGAGGCTAAAAGTCCAAATTAAAACTTGTCATTTTTGTAGGCAAGAAGGTTGGCTGAAAGGTGGAACAACGTGGCTCAGAGGATGTTCTTGTAAAGTAAATTTACTTTTTTTTCACCTCCCACTCTCCTTTATGGGGGAGCTCTAGTGGCTTAATGGTAAGGAGTTGCGTTGCCAGCTCAAAGGTATGTGGTTCGGATACACCAGCTGCTCCATGGGAGAAGGATGGGCATTCTCCTCCCATGCAGTTTACAGCTTCTTAAAACCCACTGGAAGATTAGCTATGAGTTGGCTCCAACTCGATGGTAAATAACAACAATAACAGCATGCCGTTATGAGTCGTACGATTCTGAGTCATACTCAATTTGATGGCACATACACACACAAAAGAACAACACACCTTCACATTTTTCCTCTAAGTATTAGTGATAGGTATCAACATTTTCTGATTCTGTATTTCCTCTTAAATCATACAACCTTTTATTCATAAAGTAAAATGTTCTGTCTCATGCAAAAAAGAAAATTTCAAAACTTGAATTAACGTCGTGGTTTCTCTCTCTTCCAGCCGAAAGCTGTTGAATGTGGGGCACCTATAAGCAGAGAAGGGGGACACAGATCATCTCTGCTGGATGAGGATGGAGATAAGAGTACAGGGCCATTCAAAGTGGAAGAGTAGTTTAAGCAAAGGGAGGACATAGCTTCACTTGATCAGTCTTTTATGAACGACATCTTTCTCATATTTGTTGGCATAAGATCCCCTGTTGCTTGATGTGGTGGGTGAGTGGATAAGAGAGAACAGGTGCAGAAGGTAAAGAAGGTGAAGCTTAAAAAGGCTACAGGTGCTTTGTAGGTCTTGCCATCGACCTTCTCCAGAAGTTTCTGAATCTCCCCTGGCCAACCACAACTTAGGACTGGTAACACCTATGAAGAGTTGGTTTCAGCCCTTACACCTCTTGGATCTTCCAGATTGACTTTCTAAGGTGGCTTATTGTCTAATTCAAGAGACATCTATGTTCTGACCATGTTGGAAAAGCAGGAACAGTTGAGCCCATCACCCTCCAGATACAGACTTCCTGCCAGCTCTCTTCCCTCGCTGGAGGAACCTGGATGCCCTGGTGCAAGAAACATATTGAAAAGAGAGCATAGATGAAAGGCTCTTAAGCTGATGACTTTAAGCCAGTGGGCGTAAAGATTCTGTCCTAGAAACACTTGCAATTTTGCAGACACATTATCAGATGAGAGATTGGCATTCAGGTTTCAGAGTTCTGGGTTGTTATAATTATGAAATTCTCTCAGAAAGGAATTACAATCTGTAATTGTAAGACAAAATTCTTTTACAGCAATAGCTTTCTTTCTCTAGACTCTTACTTATATTCCATCACATGGTCATTCTACATATACTGAGCCCCTTTCTGCTGACACCATGCTAGGCATTGATGATGATCCAGAGAAGAGAGAAGTGTCCTACCCCAACAAAGTAGAACTGCCACCCAGGCAGATTTATGCACACCCATGTTTATTGCAGCTTTGTTCACAATAGCAAAGAGTTGGAAACAACCTAGGTGCCCATCAACAAATGAATGGATAGAGAAGCTGTGGTATATTCACACAATGGAATACTATGCTGCATTGAAAAAACAAGGAACTCATGAAATATTACTGAAAATGGGTGACCCTAGAGGACATTATGCTGAGTGAAATATCTCAGTCACAAAAGGACAAATACTGCATAGTGTCACTGTTGTAAAACGGGACTGACATTGGGGTTTGGGGGAGACTGAGAAAGATAGGATGAATAATGTATACTGCATTGGAACAGATGAGGGAGAAAACGGTTTAAAAGGGATATGTGATAAGGTATTATTGTCATGACTGGAGTCCAGAACCAAGGCTGCATAGTGGACCTGGGGGGAGGGATTGTATAACAATGAAGGAGTTTTTCTTTTGCTTTCCAAAGAGAAGAGTGAACTGGAGGGGAGAATTGGGAGGAGAGAAAATTACAACAATGAATGAATGGAAATCCAAAGTCTCTGTATATTTTCACTAAAATTAATAATAAAAATTTTTTTAAAAAGAAAACTATCCTTGACATCTGGCACCTTATAGTCTAGTTCCAAGAGAGAAGGTGACAGTGTAATGTAGCCCAGAACTCTCTTTGGCATTGACTATGTGTCTTTTGGTATACTGCTTCTATAATTACCTCAGATCATTTCAATGAAGACTACAGCTTCCCTGTAAATCCCACCCCACCCCCCATAAAAGTAAGATCTTTGACTGCCTACCAAATGACAAGTGTTTTAAGAATAGAATTTATTATGCCTGTTGGCATGAGATCATTGGCACAAGGAGTCTGCTCGTGCATACGTCATTTTCATCTCTCTCTGTCTCTTATGAGGTTGATTTGAATCTCCCAAAAGATAGGTTCAAGTCTTCATCCCTGGGGCCTGTGGATGTTAACTTTATTTTAAGAGTATTTCCCTCGGATATAATTAACTTAAGATCATACTGAAGTGGGGAGAGTGTGTTGCGGTTCCAAATGACTGTTGTTCTTGTAAAAAGGGGAGACTGACACACAGCTGCAGTGAAAACATAGAGACAGATGAAAATTAAGCTTCTACAACCAAAGGGCACCTGAGCCCACTAAAAGCTGGAAGAGAGAAGAAGGGTCTTTGCCTAGAACCTTGAGAGCAAGCATGGCTCAGGCAATTTCTTGATTTTGGACTCTGATCCTTCAGAATGGGAGAGAATAGATTTCTGATGTTTTAAGTTACCTTGTAGCACTCTATTAAGATAGTCCAAGGGAACTAATATCGTCAGTCATCGCTCTCGCTCATGATCCTGCGATCACCAGTTTATGTAGATTGTTTTCCCCATTGAACAGTAAACTTTTTAAGGGCAAGGACATGTACTGGTTATTACAGAATGACCAAGCATTCCAAGGAGAGTTGAGTTTGTAGACTGGCAGGATGAAAAGAGCAGGCAAACTTATAATATCTGTCTTTCGTTGTTGTTGCTGCCCCATGACAGGAAGGCTTGGGGTGAAGTTCAAGCCTCTCATCACTGATGCTCTGGATCCAGTACAGAGGAAGGAATACTTACCTCGGTATGGGCATGGCAGGCAGTGATGGCTCTTACAGACTTCTTCCAGGAAACCTGTCTTGAGGCAGAAAGAGGATTTCCCCCAGACTAAAAGACAAGATTATCAAGAGCCAAACCCAAACTTCCTCCTAACTTCCTGTAATGAACCTGCTCTGTTCATCTTCTCTCCCTAGGGCTGGGGATTAACAAGAGACCAGGCAAACAAAACAAACATCCTTTGTATCATGACAGGGAGGAACCTAGCATGTTTAATGTGAGGGATTAGCTTTGTAAACAAATGGATGAGTAACTGTAGATCAAGAATTGAGTTTATGGCAGTGCTTGAAGAGGTTAAGAGCACTGCTGTGAAGGGAACAGTGCCCTCAAGTAGGGTATAACTTATCAGGATCCTAAAAACAACAGATCTGAACCCTGTCCTATCCTGTGCCATCCTCACAATCCCTGACACCCTCAAGCCCATTGCTGCAGTCACTATGTCAATCCACCTGGTTGAGGATCTTCTCCACCAGCCCTCCACCTTCCCAAGCATGATGTCCCTCTCCAGTGAATAGCTTCTCCTTAGCAACATGCCCAAAGTATGTGAGGTAAAGTTTCATCATCTTTGCCTCCAAGGAGCACTCTGGCTGCACCTTCTCTAAGACATATCTGTTCTTTTGGCAGTCCATAGGATATGCACTACTCTTTAACACCACAATTTAAAGGCTTAGTTCTCCTGTCATTTGTAGTCATTGTCCAGCTCTCAGTTGCTTAGCAAATAACTGAGAAGACCATGGTCTGAATCAGGCACACCTTTGTCCTCAAACTGACATCATTGCTACTCAACAGTTTGAAGAGGTCTCCATTTTTTTCTTTTCCTTTGCTTGGCATTTTAAAAAAATTGATATTTTAATGAAAATTTATAAAGAACTTGAGTTTCCAATCGTTTATTGTTACACATTTTACTTCCTGCCTCTCCTCCTCCCCAGATTGGTTTTTCCTTTGGGAAAAAATTCTTTCATTGTTATACAGTCCCCCACCCCCATCCCAGACCACTTTACTATGCAACTCTTATTCTGGACTCTCGTCATGCCAATAATACCTAATCATATATTCCTTTTATACAGTTCTCTCCCTCGTCTGTTTCAATGCCGTGTAGATTATATCTCCTGTTTTCTTAGTTCCCCCTCAACCCCCATGTCAGTCTTGTTTTATAACAGTGACATTATGCAGTATTTGTCCCTTTGTGACTGAGATATTTCACTCAGCAAATGTTCTCCAGGGTCACCCATTTTGTATAATAATTAATGAGTTCCTTATTTTTCAATGCAGCATAATAGTCCACTGTGTGACTATACCGCAGCTTCTCTATCCATTTGTTTGATGACAGTCACTTGGGGTTTTCCAACCCTTTGCTATTGTGAACAAAGCCACACACACACACACACACCCAAAAAAAAGGGAGGAGAGGGAAATTTTGCAACAGTGAGTGAATGGGAAAATCCAATTTTTCTGTAAACTTTTGTGAAAATCACCATAAAAACAATTATTAAAATAATATGAAAAAAAACCCCAAACCAGTTTGGAGAGGTTTTTGAGTACAGATTTTCCCAGTGCAGTAAGTCTCCTGATCTCCTGACTGCTAGTACCTAGTATATTGATTGTGGATCGGAGTAAGATGAAGTTTTTGACAGTTTCAATCTTTCCTCCATCTATCATGATATTGCCTATCAGTCCAGTTGCTAGGATTTTTATTTATTTAACATTGAGATACAATCCAGATTGAAGGCTGCAGTCTTTGATCTGCTGCAAGTGCTTCAAGTCTTCCTCACTTTCAGCAAGCAGGGGTTGTGTTGTCTGCATAATGCAGATTATTGATGAGTTTTCCTCTCATCATGATGTCACATTCTTCTTCATAGAGTCCAACTTCTCCAATAATCTTTTCAGTATACAGATTAAATAAGTATGGAGAAAGGGTACAACTCTGACACACACATATCCTAATTTTAAACCATGATTGTTCCCTTGCTCTGTCCACACAACAATCTCTTGGTCTAGGTACAAGCTTTGCACAGCACAATGAAGTGGTTTGGAATTCCCCTTCTTCTCAAAGTCAGCCATAATTGTTTTATGATTCACATAGTCAAATGCCTTTGCACAATCAGAGGTCACTCATAGGTTTGATAATCAAATAAGTCAATTGAGGGAGATGACAGGATTGGAGCAAATTAAGGAATTGGACCATGAACTTCTCACCAAACTTGCAACGAGTTGCCATCGACTTGACTCTGAAACCTCGTAGATCCATATGGATCAAAGTGTAGAGTTTTCAATGGCTGATTTTTCAGAAGTATTTTACCAGGCCTCTTTTCCAAGGTGCCTCTTGGTGAACTTGAACCCCCTGAGTTTTAGGCTCGTGAATGTGCACCTTACCCACCTAACCGCTTTTGAGCTGCTATGAAATGATGAGAAAATGCTTCAAAGTGGGATAACTGTTGAATCCTTCTTTTAAAGACCTGATGAGGGAGAAGAAAGGAACTCTTACTGAGCACCTACTGTGTACCTGGATTAGGCAAGTGATGGAGACATAAAGGTGATTGGTCCATAGACTGGCTGGTCCATGGGTAGGGATTTGGTCTTATTCACTGTGTTCCCCTTACCAGTCCTCAGCACAGGGGTACACAGTAAGAGCTTCCTAATGTTTGCTGCTTGAATTAAAGCCTTAACTCTTGCCTCCAGAACTCATTGTCTAGTTAGGCAGACAGAATTATTTTTTTTTTAAAATTATTATTATACTAGTTTATTTACAAAATTTTAATACATTGTTTTCCAGAACAGATTCTTCCAATTCCCTCACCTCCCCATCAAATGGTACAATCTCATGATTAATCCCCTCTCCCTGTGCACATCCTCATCTGTCTGCTTCCCCCACCCCCAGTAGACAGATATTTAATTCCATAAATGTTAACCAACCTGAGATGTGCTAGGTTGCAATGAGTTTCCAAAAGATGGATCTGGGATATTTATAATTCCTTCTGATGAATTTCAGGACCAGGTTGGTCCACAAGGATGTGTGCCTCAACATTGATTCTGGCTCCTAGTGACAAGATAGAATAGCCCCGTAGAGTTTTCTGGGCTATTATTTTTATGGGAGTGGATCGCCAAGCTTTTTCTCATGCAGAGAAACTAGTGGGATCAAACCACCAACCTTTTTTTTTTAACATTTTTTAAAATTTTATTTTATTAATTTTAATAAACATTTACAGAGATTTTGAATTTCCATTCATTCATTGTTGCACTTTTCTCCCTGCCCAACCATTGCCCCCCAAAACCCACCAACCTTTTGGTTAGCAGCTGAACACTTAATCATGGCACCAATAGGCTCTGCCAAAGAGATATCAACAGTAAGAAAACAATAATCCTCACAACCAGGCCAATAAGCGACATCATGGAGAAGACTGAAGTTGTCAAGGATTTCATTCAATCAACAGCCATGGTAGCATCAGTTAAGAGGTCAAAAGATGTGTTGCGTTGGGCAAATCTGCTGTCAAGGACCTCTTTAAAGTGCTAAAGGAACAAGGATGTCTGTCAGTTTAAAGAATTAGGTGTGCTTGTCCCACACCATGATATTTTCAGTTGCTTCATATACATGTAAAGGTTAAACAATGAATTAAGAAAACTGAAGAAGAATCGATGTGTTTGCATTGTGGTGTTGACACACCCTTGGAAAAGAATGAACCTGCCTGTATTAGAAGAAATGTAATCATGGTGCTTCTTAGAGGTAAGGAGGTAAAACTTAGTCTCAAATATTTTGGGAATGTTATCAGGAGGGGCCAGTCCGTAGGAAAAACCCACAGCATGCTGGGAAAAGTGGAAGGTCAGAGAAAAAGTAGAAGACACTCAACAGATGGATTGACACAGTTACTGTAACAGTGGGCTTGAGCGTGGTGGAGACGGCGAGAATGGTGCAGGCCAGGGCCAGGTTATGCTCTGTTGTTCACAGGGTCACTGTGAGTCATGGCAGACTCGATGGCTGGTCCCTGAGTCTATGTCTACTGATTGGCAGTGCACTGCCTACAATACAACAGAGAAATATGGCAAAATTAAGTTGTCGCTATTATTATTATGGTCTCAAATAACACGAGGCTCTTACAGAGGATAATTACAAGTAAAATTTAATTAAAGGAACAATGATTATAATATGATCCTCTTAAAATTGTATGTACAGTGTGGTTACAGTTGTTTAACAAATAACTTGTCAAACAAACGTAGTCATTTAGAGAAAAGGAAACTAAAGAGAGAACTGCCAAAATGTGAAGTGTGACATGATAGTGGTTTTTTCCTTCCTCCTATTTCTCTAAATCTGTCCAATTTTCCTTAACATTTAAAAAATATTCCACATATATTTATTTGAAAGACAGGCACCAGGTATGGATAAAACCAATCCATAGGTCTGTACAATAACAAAGAAAAACCCCACAGGCATTCAGGTTGGTAGAGAAGCCAGGAAGGAAGCTAAGGGAACTCATTTTTGTTTTCTTCTCTAAGAGTAGTGGCTACTCCTTTCAGGGTTTTCAGAGGGTCCTGAGTGACACAGACAAGTTTGTGCTTTATTTCCAACCTGGTGCTGAGGAATAGAGCTGTGGTGATCTGCTTCTGTAAATATTACAGCCAAGAAAACGCCCTGGAGCTCAGTCCTACCCTGTAAAACACCACTGAGTCAGAATTGACTCCATAGCAACAGGCCTGCTGTTTTCTCCCTGTGGGGGAACTGGTTTCATTCACAGTCCTGTCCAGCCAAGCCCATCTCTGGCCATCTTTGAATATGCACTGGGGGTGCCAGTCTGGGCCAGACACTGAGACAGGCCTCTCTCCCCACTTGCACAACACATTTCTTTGGGTACCGAGCTTGGCTGGGTCCTTTTCATCTTTGTTCTCCCAAAGCTGAAAGCAATACCATGCGGGCTGAGATCCTAATAAATGTTTGTTAGACAAAGTTTGTTTTTTAGGACATTTGATTTTGAGATATGACTTACAAGCAAAATTGTTCTATATACTTTCACTTAAACCATCATAAAAAGTTAAAAAAAGGAGCCGTGATGGCGCCAGCAGCAGAGGCGTGGGCCAGGCCAGGCCTGCAGCACCAACATAAAGCCCAGCGTGGTGGTGGCCCACACAGTACTTTAAGATTGACATTAAAGACATGATTTTCACCTCACTTCATCAATGTCCATAATTTTTTTTCTTTTTGCACTCCTATTTTACACCACAATGCAATAAGCTTTAGAACTAGCTTTGGATTGTGCAGAGTATATAATTGAAAGTCTCTTACAGAGACCTCATAAAAGGAAATACTTACCTGGTAGAAGAAAATCTATATTTCACCAATGTTATCATTTATATATTGATGAATGTGAGAAAGAGCCAGAGGTAAAGAAGAAGAAATGTGCACTTGTTTGAAAAGCTTGTTATTCCACCAGATGCTTTGCTGGAGAAGGAGGGGCAATCTCCTCCTGTACCAGTCAGATCCAATTTGACAGTACACACACAAAGAAACAGTAAAAAATAAAAATTAAAAAAAAAAATTTTAAAAAATTTATGCAAGAGACATTGCTGTGCCTTGTGGTCAACCCCAGGAAATGAGGGTTATTCTCTGATGCTCAGGGAGGGAAACGGATCCGATTTTGAGACCATTCAATTGCCCTGTGAAGAAGGGGAATTGCTTGAATATGAAGATAGAGAAGAAATACCTCCTATTTTGGTTGATCTTCTGGAAAAATCTCAGGTTAATATTTTCCATTGTGAATGTGTCATAGCAGAAATACATGACTATGGGCAGTCTGGTAACATGAAATCCCCTGGTTACCAAAGTAGACATACTCTTTTATGCCCAACAATGCAGACTTTAATCTGTGAGGTACATTCAATAACAAGTGATAAATGAACCCAAGAAGACAAACTGACTCCAGAGCCAGCCGAACCACTGTGTGTTGACCTTTCTGTTGCAGCAGTTGGTGCTACAGAGAGACTACTCTGTCACAAGCAGAAGATGAATCAGTGTTTCAGAAAGTATTCTAAATCCTCTCAAGCAGCAGGATGTCTCATTGTTCACCATTGTTCATCAGTTAAGATGACTTGATTTCTTATAAAAAAAAGAAAAGCAAGTCAGGATTTTGACCTCAGAATCTCTACAGTAGGAAATGGTATAGATATGTAGAAAAGGAACTCCTGTGATTTGACTAACCTTCTGAAGTAGATGTCGAAAAGTGTGCTAAAGTGCTAAAAACTATCAAGTCTGATGACTCACAACCAGCAATGTGGCCGGCCCATGATATAAAAGATGAGTGGGTATGTATTTGAATGTGAAGGTGGTAATCATGATCAGAAAACAAAACTTATCATTATGCAGTCACTTGGTGATCCTCCGTACTAAGGTAAAATACAGCCTGTATTTGTAAAGAGGATAAAGAGACAGCCAGATATCTCCACCCCACTACTCTAGAGCTGATCATTCAAATTGGTTCATTATTGGGTCAAAGACTAATGCTCAGAAAATAGTCAATCAGTACCAAGAATTGGTCCACAATGAAGCCAGATATGCAGTTAAGATGTCACATACCTTCAGCAGCTCAGCCACTCCGAGTCATCATTCTCCAGGAAAAGAATCAGAATCTGAGACTGTGTCAGTTCAGTCATCGGTATTGGGAAAGGGAGTGAAGCATCAACCTCCACCCATCAAACTTCCCTCAAGCTCTGCAACTAGTTCCTCAGGTAACTATTTTACCCACAACAAGCAAGTAGCAAAAAAACCAAACCAGAACAAAACAAGCAAGCAGCAAGCAGGCGTTCTTAAGTCTCCAACGCCTTCTCCTGCTTCTAAGCCCCCAAGTCTGTCTTGGAAGTTGTCTGTGGATCTCAGTCTAGGTAGCACACTTTCTCCAGCTGCCTTGTCACCTGCCAGCTCATTACACAGATCTGGAAATCCTAAATCATCTGCTACACTAACCTTTTCATCGAGCCGACATCCTTCTGATGATCAGATCTCAACTCCTATTACCCCTATGCCCCAAAATTCAGGCTTCACCCCTTAACCCACTCTGTTAACTCAGTTGGCTCAGCAGCAAAGTTCTCTGAGCCAGGCAATGCCTGTAACAAACTCTTTCCACCATGATAATGTCTGTAACTCCAGGAACCTCTGCCATCCAAGTCATGGTAAATTCGGCTGGACTTCACTTCATCAATGTAGTGGGCTCTGTTTGTGGAGCCCAGGCTCTGAGGAGTGGTTCAAACTCCATGCTGGGCTGTAACACCAGTGCCATAACTCCTGTAGGAATGAGTCTGAGTGGCCTTCTTCTCTCAGGAGCTCTGCTACCCAATCCCTTGCCAGGTGCACTGCTAGCTTCACAAGCAGGTATTCCATTTGGTTTAAAAAAATTTATCAAGTCTCAGGCCATTAAATCTACTCCCGCTTTCCAGTGGCACGCTCATTTGTAACACTCTGCGGTGGCAGCGGCTTTCTCTGTTTATTCCACAGTCACCTCAGCAACCCGCAACTTCCAGTCGCCTGCAGCCTGGGAACAGAGTCCTAAACAAGGTTCAGCCAGGCGAGAACAGGCCTTATCTGCTCAGCAGGCTGCTGTTATCAACCTTTGTGGAGTAGGGAGCTTTATGCAGTCCCAGGCAGCTACTACAGCATCTAATGGAGGCAGCGGCAACAATACAAACAGCTCTTAGCTCCATCACCGTCCGCATACAAGCAGCCAGTCAAAAAGCAAAATGAAGACAGCACGCAAACCACTCCAAAATTCAGAATCTTACATAGTTTCCACCCCCCCCCCTTTGAAAAGACTAGAGCATTGAATTAAGTATTTTTAACTTAAGTTTTGGTGGTTTCTTTTTAAGATGTATCAGTATTTCACATGGTTAGATGTACAGACTTTATACAGAAGTATAACGTTGTGGTTTTTAAATAAAACGGGGGAGGAAAGTTAAAAAAAAAATTCTAGAACCAGATATAAACTGACTCCCAGTGTCAAGAGCACACCGGTAGTAATTGAAACCTCTGGAAGTTCTCAGAGCCTCTGAAACCATCCTTGGCATGTCATCCCTAAGGGACAGCTGTCATCGCTGCGGAGGAAACCTCTTCTTAGACGGTGCAATGTCCCCGCAGCTGTTGTTGCTGTTGCCACGGAGTCAGGTCCAAGTGTGTCACTGTCCACGCGCAGCCGAACAAAACATTGCTTGGTTTTATAACATTGCTGCTATATTTAAGTCTGTTATTGCTGCCACTGTTCATTTTTTTTTTTTTTTTAAACTTTTTAGAGTGGCTCAGGTGAAATTTTACAGAGTGAATTCGTTCCCTGTACAACAACTTCCACACCTTTGGTATTGTGATCGTGCCTACAGTCCTCTCACTGGACCAGCCTCGTTCCACTTTCTCCCTGTGTTTCCATTTTTATTCATCCATTTTTTTTAAATGTTTCTATTTGGTCTCTGACTTTTTTGTTTTTGAGGAAGGGCTGTCATTCCAGTCTCATATTGGTGACTGTTCAGAGAAGCACAATTCTCACAGGTTGCTGTTGTTTGTTGTTATGTGCCATTGAGTTGCCTGCGACTCATAGCGACCCTATGTACAACAGCCCTAAATCCTGCTCTATCCTGTGCCAATCTCACTGTCTCTGAAACACTTACACCCACGACCCCAGTCACTGAATCAGTCCATCTCATCAAGAGTCTTCCTCTCTCTGCTGTCTCTTCCACACTCCCCAGCATGATGTCACTCTCCAAGGACTGGTCCCTCCTTGTAACATGGCCAAAGTATGTCAGGTGAAGCTTCAGAGTCCTTGCCTGTAAGGAGCAGTCTGGTTTCACCCTCTCCAGGACTCTTAGCAGTCCATGGTATATTTAACACTCTTCTCCTCACAGGTATTATTACTTATTTTAGAGCCTCCCCTATTAATTGACTAGGAGAACTCTGGTGGTCTAGAGACAAGGAGTTGTGCTGCCAATTCAAAAGCATGTGGTTTGGATACATCTAATGCCCCCAGGGATACAGATGAGCAATTTCCTCCCATAAGATTTAGAGCCTCTGAAAACCCACTAGAAGGTCAGTTGTGATCTAGTTTCATGTTGGTAACATATTATGACAGCAGCAATTGATTAGCTGACAGATAATCCCTTGGAATGAGTTTAGGTTTAGTTTGAAGGATATCATAGTCTTGAGTGTTCCACCAGTCTCTGTCAGACCAGTAAGTCTCATTTTGTTTTCTGATTTTGAGGTTTTTCGGCTATTTACTCCCATTCTGCACAGGGCATTTTCTTGTGCTGCTGATCAGAATGATCAGTAGTGGTAGCTGGGCACCATCTAGTTCTTCTGGTCTCAGGGTACTGGATGTGGTCCTTTGTATTAATTGCTTCCTCGAGTATTTGATTTTCTTTACTCTGGATAGCAAGAGACAAATAGTTATATTCTAAGTAGACACTCCAAGGGATATCTAATACTATTTTCCAATGCCATAGCTCAAAGGCATCAATTTTTCTATTATCCTTATTCATTGTCCAGCTCTCAGATGTTTAGCAAATGATCAGAGAGACTGTACCCTGAATCAGATGCATCTTAGTCCTCAAACTGGAATCATTGCTCCTCAATAATTTGGAAAGGTCCCTGACTGCAGATTTTCCCAGAACAGTATGTCCCCTGGTTTCCTGACTGCTAGTACCAAGAGTGTTAATTGTGGATCCAAGCAAGATTTAAAATGGACAAATTCAATCTTTTCTTCATCTATCATGATATTGCCATCCATCCAGCGGTAAGAATTTTTGTTTTCTTGACATTTAGATGCAATCTATATTGAAGGCTGTGTTCTTGGATCTTCTGCAACAAGTGCTTGAAGTTTACATACTTTCAGCAAGCAAGGTTGTGTCATTTGCATAATGAAGGTTATCAATGAGTCTTCCTCTGATCTTGATGCCACATACTTCTTATGAGAGCCCAGCTTCTTGATTATTTGTTCAACATACATGTTGGATAGATATGAAGAGAGAACACAGCCCTGACACACACCCTTCTTAACTTTTAAACCACATAGTGTTCCCTTGCTCTGTTTACACAATAGTCTCTTGGTCTATGTATAGGTTTCTCATGAGTACAATGATGTCTTCTGAGATTTCCATTTTTCTTAATGCCAGCTGTAATTTTTTATGATCCACACAGTCAAATGTCTTTGCATGGTCAATAAAACACACAGACGTTCTTCACTTTCAGCCAGGATCCATCTGACATCAGCAGTCATATTCTTGGTGCCATGGCCTCTTCTAAATCCTACTTGAACTTCTGACATTTCCTCATCTACATGCTATTCTAGCTCTTTTTGAATAATCTTCAGCAGTAATTTGCTTGCATGTGACATTAATTATATTGTTTAATAGTCTCCACATTCTGTTGGATCATTTTTCTTGAGAATGGGAACAAATATGGGTATCTTCCAATCAGTCAGCCAGACAAGTGTCCTCCAAATTTCTTATTTTAAGCTGGTGAGCACATCCAGGGCTGGATCTTTTAGTTGAAACATGTTAATTGGTATCCCATCAATTCCTGGGACCTTATTTTTTTGCCAATATCATCAGTGCAGCTTCAACTTCTTCCTTCATTACCATTGGCTCTTGTTCATATGGTACTTTGTGAAATTTTTCAGTGTCAGTCAACCCTTTTTGGTACAGTGACTGTATTTCTGCCATTTTCTTTTAATGCTTCCTGGATCATTAAACATACTGACCATAACAACCTTCACTATTGTGACTAGAGGCTTAAATTTGTTTTTCAACTCCTTCATCTTGAAAAATGCTGGGGGAGTTCTTACCTTTTTTTTTTAGCCAAGATTTTTTAAAATTTTATTAATTTTAATGAACATTTACAGAGATTTTGGATTTCCATTCATTCATTGTTGCATTTTTCTCCCTGCCCAACCCTCCTCCCCAGTTCGCTCTTCTCTTTGAAAAGTAAAATTCCTTCATTGGTATACAATCCCCCTCCCCCCCCTCCTCCCGAGTACACTCCATTTTGCAGTCTTCATTCTGGATTCTTTCTTTCTTTTCTTTCTATTAAATTTTATTAATTTTAATGAACATTTACAGAGATTTTGGGTTTCCATTCATTCATTGTTGCACTATTTTCTCTACCCTCCCACCCAGTTCATTCCCTTTTCCCCCCTTGAAAGTCTGCTTTAATTGTCCCGTTGCCACAGTGCTTGTCAAAGCCAGTTCTGATTAATCTCCTCTGTCACTGTGTCCTTTGCCATTCCCTATCACTCCTCCCTGAGAGAGACTTCACCCTGATTCATAAGGAAAAGGGGATGGCGTATTCTCTTAGCTACTTCCTGCTGAAAAGGGACACTGTAGGTTTCAGGGTGAAGATCTTCTCTCACTACTCTAAAGGGCCCCTTTGGCAATAGGAAACATGTAGACTATTATGGAGATTGATTTGGAATTTAGATGCGCTGTTATCAATTGTGCTTAGCCGTACATGTTCATATCCTTGAAGATGTAACATGGAACTGTTGCAGCCTAGAAGACATAAACTTAACTAACAAGTTAAAAGTACATGAATCAAAAATTAGAAAGCAATAATATTCCAAGTAGAAGTTCTAATAGTGGCACAAATCAAGTTACAGAGGGAAGGTAGTTCTTAAAATACAACTCTTGTCATAACCATAATACCCTGTCATATATCGCTTTTAAAATGTTCTCTCTCTCATCTGTTTCAATGCAGTATACATAATTTATCCAGTTTTTCTCAGTCTTACCCCAACCCTGATGTCAGTTCCATTCTACAACAGTGGCACTATGCAGTATTTGTCTTTTTGTGACTGAGATATTTCACTCGGCATAATGTCCTCCAGGGTCACCCATTTTGAGTAATATTGCATGAGTTCCTTGTTTTTCAGTTCTTACATTTTTATTCTCCAATTACAGCTCTCTGTATGTTCCGCTATAATACTTTGCTTTGTCTTCTCAAACTGCCCTTTCAAATCTTCTGTTCAACTTCTTTACTTAAGCATCATTTCCCTTTGTTTTGGCTTCTTGACACTGTAGTGCAATTTTTAAAGTCTCTCCTGACATCCATTTTAGTTTTTTCTTTCTCCTCTGTCTTTGTAATGACTTTTTTCTCTTTTCATGGATGATATCCTTGATGTCACTCCACAATTCACCTAGTCTTCGATCACTCCATGAATATCCCGTGGACTGCCAAAAGAATGAACAAATATGTCTTGGAGAAAGTGCAACTAGAGTGCTCCTTGGAGGCAAAGATGATAAAGCTTTGTGTCAGATAATGTGGGCATGTTACTAGGGGAGGCTATTCCTTGGAGAGGGACATCATGCTTGGAAAAGTGGAGGTTTGGCTAAAGAGAGGAAGACCCTCATCAGAATAGGTTGACACAATGACTGCAGCAATGGTCTCTAATGGGTCAGGAAGTGTGAAATGTCAGGAAAGGACAGGATTCAGAGCTGTTGTTCATAGGGTCACTATGGGTTGTACACAACTCAATGGCAACTAACAACAAGGTAGACACAAGTTCTAAGACTTCAGTCACTAGTCACCAGAGGAAGATGTAGAACATTATCTTTATGGATCTGTGATGGCAATTGACCTAGGTGTCCCCTGAGATTATAGTCCTAAATACTCAAGCCCAATGACTCAGTCCCTCAGGATGTTTGGTTGTGGTTAGATTTGTGTGACACTGCTACATATGTGCTCTATTATGTACCTGAACATATTTATAGTACATACAAATACATATATACAAATATTTTCAGCCAAACCAGTATATGGATACAGGTATACTCCCATATGCCATACACATCTGTCCAGCTTACATGTTACCCACTCATAGATCGTTGTTTATAATTACTATTACTATGGAACTGTGTATTTAATAGTCATTGTATTTTTCTTATGATACAGAATTGCAAAAAGTTGTAGATAACTTTGAGGAGATTGGGAATCCCAGAACTCTTGATTGTGCTCATGTGGAACTTATACTTGGACCAGGAAGCAGTTATCAGAACAGAGCAAAGAAACATTGCATGGTTCACAATCAGGACAGGGGTGTGTCAGGGATGTGTTCTTTATCCATATCTTTACAATCTATATGTGGAACAGATCATTCAGGAGGCTGAAATCATGAAGAGGAATGTGACATCAGAATTGGAGAAAGACTCATCAACAACCTTTGATATGCAGATAACACAATCTTGCTTGCTGAAAATGAGGACCTGAGAAGCATGTATGCGCTGCAGAAGGTCAAGGACTGTAGTCTTCAATATGATTTGAAACTCAATAACAAGAAGACAAAGATTCTCCTCACTGGGCCAATTGGCAGCACCATGATAGATGGTGAAGAGATTGAGATTGCTAACAGCTTCAGCTTGCATGGTTCCACAGTCAACACTCTTGGTACCAGCAGTCATGAAATTAAAAGACAAATTATACCACTTCTGGAAGCACACAAGTGAGCTGTGCCAGATGCTGAACCCTGATTGCCTTCAGAATTGTTTGTTCAAATCGCTTGCTGCCTGTGGTAGGTATTGTTAGAGCCGGGGGTGGGGCAATACCGAACTATATTTCTGGAAAGTCCCTACCTTGTTTGTTTTGTATTTGCAAGCTTTTATTAACAGACTTACCCCCCACAAATTATTTAAAGGAAGAAAAGATAATTCCATAATGATAGTCTACGCCTCTGCACCTGGATCCTCAGGTGTGTGAAAAGGGCTCTACATGTAGATACAGATTGGTGTATTGTGTGTAGGTATCAGGAAGCACTGGTGGCACAGTCTATAGAGAGTTATGTTGCTCACCTGAAGAACATGCTTCTCTGGGGGTTTGAATCATCCAGCCACTCTGAGGGAGAAAAATGGGCAATTTCTTCCCATTTACAACCTTAAAAACCTGATAGAAGGTCCAGTGATGAGTCAGAACTAGTGCAACTGGTAGTGAGGTGAATGAATTATATGTATAAACCTTCCCTAAGGTTTGAAAAGCAATGGTGTTAAAGATTAAGGTGCACCTGATTCAAGCCATGCTCTTTTCAATTACTTCCTGTACATCTGAAAGTTGGACAGTGAATTTTGTAGAATGAGTATAAGGATCCAAGAGGAGTGGGAGAGGTTGGAAGCAGAGGGATGAGGATGTACAGGGGGAGGGGGCGATTGATCGTAGGGTTGTATAATTTGACGAGTGAGGGAAATTGAAAGAATTTGTTCTTGAAAACAATGAGTTAGGCTGTTGTACATAGGGTCACTATGAGTCGCAAGAGACTTGATGGCACATAACAACAGCAATCCCTGATATCACACACATTATCCAAAAACAACTGGAACTATACATTGACAGAGAACTACAAGAAATACAGGCCAGATTTAGAAGAGGCCATGGCACCAATGTCAGATGGATCTTAGCTCAAAGCAAAAAGTACCAGAGGAGATTCCAAGATGGCGGCAGCGGTGGCAACAATGTGGTGAGCAGGGCTACCATGGCCTTCTACAGACCTCTGTTTATTGATAATTGAACAGTTAAACAGTTGATGACTGGTCTTTGGAGCAGACTGAGGTTCAACATCAGGAGATGAAGGATTCCCAGGGAGGAATGGGTGAGTCCTACAGCTCCCAGTCCCCTGCTGCCAAGCCTGCACCACCACTGCAGCTCCCTGTGGCTCCCACCGCCGGACCCCAGGGATCCCGTCACCCGAGATGGACAGTAGGCACTACCCCCTCTCGCCAGGCTGGGGCAGCAACACTGCCACACCACAGCAGAGTGGACTGGTTCTGGGGAGAATTCTTGGAGCCAAGATGGTGGCAGTGAGAGACAGGGCAGTGGGATAGGGTTTCCCTGGGCAGGCCAGAGAAGAAGATTACCAGTACAATGGATTAATGAGAGTCTCTGTGAGCTGTCTATGACTCGACGACATTAAACTGTGGCAGCATGTCAGACACGGCAGATATCCTCAATGCACCACATCTTTTGATCTGCTGTCTGCCTTTGCCAAGAATTGTTTAGACCTGGGGGGGGGGGTCTGTTCACCACTCTCAGGTCCCCTTCTTCACATATAAATGGGGAGGGCAGTGACACTTATTTCAAATTACAGTATGACCACTAATGGGGGGGAGGTAATGGTGGCGGTAATGGAATTGGGGATGCTGTCTCTGGCCATATGGTCTTCAGTGAGGCGTGGGGTCTGGACCTGGGGCGGGGAGTGGAATTTGGTGGGGGAGTGTGACAGCCAGCCCCGGGCAGGGGGGGGGGTGTTGCCTAGTCCATGAGGGTTTCCATCTGGCCCTTGGGGTAGGTGATTCATTCAGCCCCTGGTGGGTAGCGGGGCGAACCGTGCATTTGGCCCCTGGTGGGGCAAGCTGGCTCTTGGGGTGAGCTCCTCAGCCCCCGGATTGTACCATCCAACCCCTGGGTAGAAAAAACTGCCTAGGGTATACAGAGAATTTTATGGAGGCTACTTTCTTCCACCCTCTCCCCCAGTACATCTATAAGTAACACCCTCAAAGCTCTTCTATTGTAACTCACAAGTTTCTTCTCTCTAGATTTGCTCCCTTTTCAATAGGTAACCTTAACACTGAGTTTTACTCCAGACCTGACCCTGAAGCCAGTTCCAGAGACAAAAAGGAAATACAATGGCCAGTTAAGGAAGCAAAGGAGAATGGAGCCTCAGGGTTCAGTCAGCCACCCCCACTGGACCCACCTGGGAAAACACTTTGCAGTCCAGAGGGGAGTAAATATCAGGAAAACATCTAACAGAACAAGAAGGCAAGCAGCTTCAAGCCAAGACCACCAGCAAGGTGATAAAGTGTGCTCCCTTTCCCCCTTCATATCAACGCCCCTGTTCAGCATCAAGAAGCCAGAGAGTCTGCACCCAATTCCCAAATGAGAAACCCACAAGTGAAAAAGACAGTTTGTTTAATTACATTGGACTATGTTTAACATTGCCCTGAATCATCTGGTCCCCACCGGATCCTTTTCATTTCCTTCACCTGCTCCGCCCACCAACCAAATTGTACTGCCTTGCAACTCCATCCCTGCAATTTTCATCCCTGCCCATCCTCACCCTTCTTCTCCCAACCCTAACCTCTGTGTATCCCCAACATATTTTTCCCAATAAAATAAAAAAACCAAAACAATGTGTTAGAATTTTGTAAATAAACTAGTGTTTTTTTTGTTGTTATGTGCTGCTGAGTTGTTTGCGACTCATAGTGACCCATGTACAATAGCCCTAAACCTTGTTCTATCCTATGCCAATCGCACTGCCTCTGACACAACCATCCCGATTACCCCAGTCACTGAATCAATCCACCTCATAGAGGGTCTTCACCTCTTGCACTTCCCTCCACCCTCCCAAGCATGATGTCCCTCCCTCTCCAAGGACCTGTCCCTCTTTACAACATGTCCAAAGTATGTCAGACGGAGCCCCAGAATCCTTGCCTCCAAGGAGCAGCCTGGTTTA
>NW_006399844.1:6738765-6774117 GCF_000299155.1 Elephantulus edwardii | reverse complement strand
GGACCAAGAGGCAGTCATCAGAACAGAGCAGGGTAACACTGCTTGGTTCAAAATTGGGAAGGGTGTATGCCAGGGATGTGTCCTATCTCCATACCTTTTCAACCTGTATGCAAAGCAGATTATCTGAGAGGCTGGGCTCTATGAGGAGAAGTATGGCGTCAGGATTGGTGGAAGATCTATTAACAATCTGCATTGTGCAGATGACACAACCCTGCAATAAAGTAGTAGAAAATAAAAAACAAACAAAAAACATATGTAGAAATAATAATTACTTCTATTTGCAAAAACTTTTAAAATAAACAATCACATTTTAAAAAGTTAAAAAAAAGAGCTACTGTGAAAATGTCACAGGACGAAAAAAAAAGAAGAATTGCACTGGGAAAATCTGCTGTCAGAGGCCTCTCCAGAGTACTAAGGAGCAATGGTGTCAGTCTAGAGACAAACATGCACCTGATCAAGGCCATGGTCTTTGCAATTACTTACTATGCATTAAAGAGCTGCACAATGACTAAGGATGAGTTGTGGTGCTGGAGAAGAGCACTGAACATACAAGAGAACAAACAAGTCTGTCTTGGAGAGGGTGAAACCAAGTTTCTCCTTGGAAACAAAGATTTTTATTTTTTTTTAAGGTCCATCTCACATACTTTGGGCATGTGTTCAGGAGGGACAGGTCCTTGGAGAAGAATTTTATGCTTGGAAGGATGGAGGTACAGCACAGGAGAGGAAGATCTTGGATGAGATGGGTTGACACAGTAGCTGGGGTAATGGGGGTAGAGGTGTCAGAATCAGTGAGACCGGCTTAGGATAGGGCAGGCTTCAGAGCTATTGTACATAGGGTCGCTATGAATCACAGGTGGCTCAATGGCACATAACAACAATAGGAAACTGCCCCTGGTATTTAAAATTTCAGCAGGTCACTTGGGTTTTTTGTGGTGTGTTGTGTGGTTTTTTTAAATTTTACACTAATTTATTTACAAAGTTTGCATACATTGTTTTCCACACTGCATCTTCCTCATTTCCTTAACACCCCTTCCCTCTACCCATCACATCGTGTGACACTATGATTAACACTCCCCCACCTACTGCCCACCCTCACCCCTGTGCTCCCAAACTCCCCACCCCCTTGGATCCTCATACTCATTCTACAATAATGGTTTTATATTTGTCCTTATGAGATTGAGTTAGTTCACTCAGCATAATACTCTCCAGTTCCTCCCAAGTTAGGTAGTAATTGACAAAATCATTGCTCCTGCATCCTGCATAATATTCCATTGCTTGAATGTACCATAATTTCTCAATCTGATTGTGATTGGACATTTGGGCTGTTTCTGTGTTGTTGCGATGGTGAATAATGCTGCTATGAACATTAGTGTACAAGTCTCCATTTGTGCCTCAGTTTCTCATTTTCTCAGGGTATATTCCAAGCAGTGGAATATCTGGGTCATATGGAATGTCTATGTTCAGCTTTTTTGAGAGAGTGCCAAACTGCCTTCCAGAGGGGTTGTACCATTCTACAACCCCACCACAATGTAAAAGAGCTCCTATCTCACCACATCACTACATACTCTCCAATGTTTATTATTTGCCGTCCTGTTAAACTTTGCCACTGTTACTGGAGTGTGGAGGTATCTCATGTGGTTCTGATTTTGTAAGGTCACTGAAGAACAGAGTCCAGTTCAGGCCAAGAAAGACAGTTTATTGAGGAGAAACTGCTGCCTCCAAAGCAAAGATCAGCAGTCACTTAAAGTGGCAGTGGAGTTTTATATTGTCTTAACAAGGAAATTGCGAGTTAGGATGTTCACAGCTGCTTGGTGAAAGATAAGGGAGCAAGTCAGGGGCCTGTTTATAGTTATTCCTGGGGAAGGGAGCTGAAACAGTTTCTGCAGCTCTAACAGAGATAAACAGAGTTGCAGCTGGTGCTTTGATTATTACTATAGCCGTTTTGGGGAAAGGGAGTGTACTGGGAGGGAAAATGAGAGTAAGGGAGCAAGTTCTGTTGCCCTGACAGATTTTTATCTCTATTGTCAGTGATTTTGAGCATTTAAAAAATTTTTACAAATTATTTTAATATTTAAGAATGAATAATGAGTAGCTAGCTCTTTTTTAAAAGATGTTTTCATTTTATTATTATAAACATGCATGGAAAAATATTGACATTATTAAAGTATTAAGTATTATTTGAAACTATTAGTGTTTTGATAGAAGATATATAGAAACAATGATTTTATCTATTTTGTTAGCATTTCTTTTTTAAAAAAACTTTTTAATTGACAAACAACAATACTGGCAAGGTTGTGGAAAAACTGGAACTCTTTTTTTTTTTTTTTGAGGGAAGCAGAATATAAAATTTAATAATAGTAGACCAAATGCTGTATCAGGAAATGAGGGAAGCTTAACACAAGCTGAAGGTCACCTTTTGGCTCTGGGGCATTCCCTAGGAGTCAACACTGTTCTTAGTTTGTGTCAAATGAACCCCTCCCTCTTGAGATTAGCATAAAGAGGAACTTGGCCTTATCTTGTAAAAGACTTCACCATTATCCTTTGTTTTTGTTTTGTACTTCCTTATGATTTTAATTTGTTTACCTTCCTTATGATTCTAAATAAATACTCAGAGAAGCGTAGCTTGGGGCTTTCAGTCATGGGAACTGTTGGCCCCCTGTTTTTCACTCTCTGTTCTATATCATTCCTGGTAGTCTGTCTCATTATTAATAATTATGAAATTATTTCATTCTTTGGGACCCTCGGTCTGCAACATCTCTGTAAATTTTCATTGAAATTAATAATAGATTTGTTGTTGTTACGTGCCTTCGAGTCATTTGCAACTCATAGCCACCCTATGTACAACAGCCCTAAACTGTGCTCTATCCTATGCCAATCTCATTGCCTCTGACACACCCATCCTGAGTACCCCAGTCACTGAATCAATCCATCTCATAGAGGGTCTTCCCCTCCTGCGCTGTCCCTCTACTCTACCCAGCATGATGTCCCTCTCTAAAGACCTGTCTCTCCTTACAACATGTCCAAAGTATGTCAGACAAAGCCCCAGAATCCTTGCCTCCAAGGAGCAGCCTGGTTTAATCCTCTTTACGATGAATCTGTTTGTTTTCTTGGCAGTCCATGGTACATTCAATACTCTTCTCCAGCACCACAGCTCAAAGGCATCAATTCTCCTTCTGTCCTTTCCTGTCATTGTCCAACTCTCTGATGTATAACATGTGATTGCAAATATCATGGCCTGTATCAGACACACCTTAGTCTCCAGATTGACACCATTGCTCTTCAACAGTTTGGAGAGGTCCCTAACAGCAGACTTTGCCAACGCAATATGTCTTTTAATTTCCTGGCTGCTGGAGCCAAGAGTGTTGACTGTGGAGCCAAGCAAACAAAAGCTGTGAACAATCTTTATCTATTCTCCATCCATTCTGATGCTGTCAATTGGTCCAGTGGAGAGAATCTTTGTCTTTTTGATATTGAGCCTCAATCGAAATTGAAGGCAAGTGCTTCAGGTCCTCTTCAGTTTCAGCAAGCAGGGTTGTGTCATCTGCACAAGGCAGATTGTTGATATATCTTCCACCAATCCTGATGCCACACTTCTCATAGAGCCCAGCCTCCCAGATAATCTGTTCTGCATACAAGTTGAAAAAGTATGGAGATAGGTCATATCCCTGGTGTACACCCTTCCCAATTTTTTTTTTTTTTACCCTTCCCAATTTTGAACCATGCAGTGTTTCCTTGCTCTGTTGTGACGACTGCCTCTTGGTCCAAGTATAGGTTTTGCCTTAGCACGATCAAGTGTTCTGGGATTCCCATTCTTCTCAGAGTTAGCCACAGTTTGTTATGATCAACACAGTCAAACACCTTTGCATAATCAATGAAATACAGATAGACATTCCTCTGGTATTCCCTGCTTTCAGTGAAGATCTATCTGACATTAACTAGAATATCCCTAGTACCATGACCCCTTCTAAACCCAGCCTGGACTTCTGGCAGTTCTCTGCTGATGTACTGTTCCAGTTGTTTTTGGATAATCTTCAGTAGAACCTTGCTTGCATGTGAAATCAATGAGATTGTTCTATAGTTTCCACACTCTGTTGGGTCACCCTTCTTTGGAATGGGAACAAATATAGATCTCTTCCAGTCAGTTGGCCAAGTGGTTGTTCTCCAGATTTCTTGGCACAAGTTGGTGAGCACATCCAGGGCAGCATCTGTTAGCTGAAATATGTCATTAGTATACCATCTATTCCTGGAGCCTTATTTTTTGCTGTTTCCTTCAAAGCAGATTCTTTCATCACCATAGGCTCTTGCTTATATGTTGTTTCATTAAATTCTTCTGTGTCTGCCAATTCCTTTAGATACAGTGACTCAGTATATGCTTTCCATCTTCTTTTAATACTTCCTGGATCATTTGATATTCTGCCTAAAGCATCCTTGATTATAGCAACTCGAGGTTTGAATTTGTTCTTCAGTTCCTTGAGCTTAAGAAATGCTGAGCGAGTTTGGCCCTTTTGATTTTCTGACTCCAGCTTCTTGCACATTTCATTATAATATTTTACTTTGTCATCCTGTGCTGCCTTTTGGAATTTTCTGTCCAGCTCTTTAATATCTCGAATTCTTCCTTCTGCTTTGGCTTCTCTGCGCTCCAGTGCAATTTTCCGAGTTTCTTCTGACATCTATTTTGGTCTTTTCTTCCTCCTCTGTCTTTGCAATGACCCTTTGCACTCTTCCTGGATAATACCCCTGATAAATCCTCCCATAACTCATTTGGTTTTCTTTCATTGGTGTTCAAGGCCTCAAACCTGTTCCTGAGATGGTTCTGAAATTCAGGTGGGATAGATTCAAAGTCATATTTTCGTTCAAGTGGATTCGGTTTAATTTTCTTCAGCTTCAGCTTGAACTTGCATATGAGTAGTTGGTGGTCTGTTCCATAACCAGCTCCTGGCCTAGTTTTCACAGCTGATATTGAGTTTCCCCAGTGGTTCTTTCCACAGATGTAATTATTCTAATTCCTACACATACCATGAGGTGAAATCCACATATATAACCTGCATTTCTGGTTTTGTTTTTTATGGCCATTTTTTTTAATTTCTTTGCATTCATAGTTGCACTTTTCTCCTCTCCAAACCCTCCTCCCTAGTACATTACCCTCTTGGAAAAGTAAAAGAAAAATTCCTTCCTTGTTTTACAATCCCTCCTCCCAGGCCCACTCCACTATGCAGCCTTTGTTCTGGACTCCCATCAAGACAAAAATACCTAATCACATATCCCTTCAAAACAGTTTTCTCCCTCATATGTTTCAATGCAGTATACATTATTTAACCTATCTTTTTCAGTTGCCCCCCAACCCCGATGTCAGACCTGTTTTACAACAGTGGCACCATGCAATATTTGTCCTTTTTTGACTGAGATACTTCACTTAATGTCCTCCAGGGTCACCCATTTTGTGTAATATTTCATGAGTTCCTTGTTTTTCAGTGCAGTGTAGTATTGCATTGTGTGACTATACCACAGCTTCTCTATTCATTTATTTTTTGATGGGCACTTAGGTTGTTTCCAACTCCTTGCTATTATGAACAAAGCTGTGATAAACATGGGTGTGCATAAATCTGCCTCATTGGCAGTTATGGTCTCTTGGGATATATTCCCAGTATTGGAATGGCTACGTCAAATGGTATCTTCATTTGCAACCTTTTGAGAAAGCACCATACCAACTTACACGGTGGTTGCACCATTTTACACTCCCACCAGCAGTGAATAAGGGTTCCAGTTTCTCCACAACCTCACCAGCATTTGATATTTGCTGTTCTGTTAAATTTTGCTATTCCGACTGGGGTGAGATGATATCTCATAATTGTTTTGATTTGCATTTTTCTTAGAGCTAGGGATTTTGAACATTTCTTCATGTGCTTGTTAGCCATCTGAATATCTTCTTTGGTGAAGTGTCCTGTGCCCATTTTTCAATTGGATGATTTACCTTTATCTTATTGTGCTCAAGTATTTTATAAATTCTAGATATAAGTCCCTTATCTGAGATGTCATTACCAAATACTTTTGCTCAGTCTGTGGCTTCCCTTTTTACCCTGTTGGAGAAGTTTTTGAATGTGCATAAAGATTGGATTCTTAGAAGGCCCCATTCATCTATTTTATCTTCTCCTGGTTGCATGGCGCTTATGTTTCTTATAAAACATATTTGCAATGAATAAGTCATTGATTGTGCAAAAGTCAATCATTCTAACTCCAGCTTTATTTCTGTCACTGAGTCTATGTTTTCCCAACTACTGATTCTTCTTCTCTGTTCCCAACTTTATTGTCAATGAATCTTGATTGCATGTTCGATCGATTTAAGACTGTAAAAGTTGGTAGAAATCTTCTATTTCCTCTTCTTTGGCTCTGGTTGTTGGTTCATATATCTGAATGATAGTGGTATTCACTGGACTTCCTTGTATGTGTATGGATATTTTCCTGTCACAATATTGTACTTCAAGATGGATTTATAATTACCAAAATAAATTACTACCACACAAAAAAAATTTTAATTGAGATTTCAATGAAAGTTTGTAAAAAACTTGGATTTCCATTCATTCATTGTTGCACATTTTCCTCCCTGCCCCCTTCCCCAACGTTCCCCTTAAAAAACACACACCAGACACCACCTTTTTAAACAGTTCTCTCTCTCTCTCTCTCTCTCTCATCTGTTTCAGTGCAGTATACATAATTTATCCCATCTTTCTCAGTCTCCCCTGAACCCTGATGTCAGTCTGCTTGGGTTATGGTTATGGTTTCTTTGGGGTATTTCCTAGTGGTGGAATTGCTGGGTCAAATGGTTTTTCTATTTGCAGCTTTTTGAGAAAGCTCCATACTGCCTTCCATAGTGACTGCACCATTTTACACTCCTCACTCCTTCCAGCAGTGAATAAGGGTTCCATGAGTAGGTATTATTGTCATGACAGGAGTCCAGAATGAAGGCAGCATAGTGGAGTGGACTTGGGGGGAGGGATTGTATAACAAGGAAAGAATTTTTCTTTTACTTTTCAAAGAGAAGAGCAAGCTGGGGGGCAGGGTGTGCAGGGAGAAAAGTGCAACAATGAATGAATGCAAATCCAAAGTCTCTGTAAATTTTCATTAAACTGAATAGTAATAAAAAAAGAAAAGAAAAAATTAAAAAACCAAAACAAAACAAAAACAACTTAGTTCTTTTGTTTTTATAAGTCCCCCACCCCTACCCCCCGGCCACTTTACTATGCAGCTCTTATTCTGGACTTTTTTTCCTGTCAATAATACCTAATCATATATTCCTTTTATACAGTTCTCTTCCTTGTCTGTTTCAATGCCATGTACATTATTTGTCCTTTCTTTTCTTAGCCCATGTTAGTCTTGTTTTATAACAGTGGCATTAGGAAGTATTTGCCCCTTTGTGACTGAGGTATTTCACTCAGCATAATGTCCTCCAGGGTCACCCATTTTGTGTAATATTTCATGAGTTCTCTGTTTTTTAGTGCTGCATAATATTCCATTGTGTGAATATACCAGAGCTTCTCTATCCATGCATTTTTTTGATTGGCACTAGGGTTGTTTCCAGCTCTTTGCAATTGCAAGCAAAGCCGCAATAAACATGGGTGTGCATATATCTGCTTGGGTGGCAATTAGGGTTTCTTTGGGGTATATGTCCAGTAGTAGAACTGCTGGGTCAAACGGTATTTCTATTTGCAACTTTTTGAGAAAGTGCCATAGTGCCTTCCATAGTGGTTGCACCATTTTACACTCCCACGAACAATGAATAAGGGTTTCAGTTTCTCCACAACCTTGCCAGCATTTGTTGAATTTTGCTATTCTTACTGGGGTGAGATGATATCTCATAGTTGTTTTGATTTGCATCTCTCTTAGAGCTAGGGATTTTGAACATTTTTTTCATGTGTTTGTTTGCCATCTGAATGTCTTCTTTGGTGAAGTGTCTGTTCATTTGTGCCCATCTGTTCAAAATGTGCCCGTTTTGCAATTGGATTTACCTTTATCTTGTTTTGAAGTGTGAGTGTTCTATAAATTCTAGTTATAAGTCTCTTATTAGACATGTTATTACCAAATATTTTTTCCCAGTCTGTGGCTTCCCTTTTTACCCTGCTGGAGAAGTTTTTGGATGTGTGTAGGGATTTGATTCTTAGAAGGTCCCATTCATTTATTTTATCCTCTCTTGGTTGTAGGTTTTTCAGGATGCTTGGAAAACTATTCATGTGGATTAGTGCTTCTAGGGTTTTTCCAGGCTTTTCTCTAGTGAGGTTTATAGTCCTTGGTTTTAGTCCTAGCGGTGCATCCACTTTGAGTTTACTTTTGTGTATGGTGTGAGGTGTGGGTCTTGTTTGAATTTCCCAATTTTTTTCCAATTTGAGTTTTCCAATTTTGCCAACACCATTTGTTTAAAAGGCTGTCATTTCCCCACTTAACTGATTTAATCTCCTTGTAAAAAAAAAAATCAGTTGACCATAGGTAGATGGGTTGATTTCTGGGTTGTCAATTCTATTCCATTGATCTATGTGTCTGTCATTGTACCAATACCATGTTGTCTTGACCACCACAGCAGCGAGGTAGGATTTGAAATCAGAGAGTGAGATGTCTCCTACCTTGTTTCTCTTTTTTAAGGAGTGCCTTGCTTATTTTGGGTCTCTTTCCATTCCAAAAGAAATTGGAGCTTGCCTTTTCCATCTCTTTGAAGAATGGGATTTGTATTTGTATTGTGATTGCATTGAACATGTAGATTGCCTTTGATAGTATTGTCATTTTCACAATATTGAGTCTTCCTATCCATGAGCAAGGAATAGTCTTCCATTTACCCGGGTCTCTTTTTGTTTCTTGTAGTAATATTTTATAATTTTCTTTGAATAGATCCTTGATGTTTCTAGTTAGATTTACTCCAAGTGTTTAATCTTGTGATTAGCTATTGTGATGGGCATTGTTTTTCTTAGCTCCAGTTCTATAATCTCTTTGTCACTATAGAGAAATCCAGTTGGTTTTTGTATGTTGATCTTGTATCCTGCCACTTTGCTGAATTGGTCAACTATGTCCAGTAGTTTTCTTGCTGAGTCTTTAGGGGTTTCTAAGTATACTATCATATCATTTGCATATAAAGATAATTTTACCTCCTTTTTGTCAATTTGGATACCTCTTATTTCCTATTCAATTTTGAACATTTATTAATGTGTCTATTAGCCATGTGAATATCTTCCTCTGTGAAAATTCTTTCCTTGTCTTTTGTAATTATGTTACCAGTCTTTTTTTCTTGTGGAGTCCCTGTAGGATTCTGTTAACTTTTGATATGAGACCCTTGCCTGAAATGGTATTGCCAAATGTTTTTTTCTCAGTCAGTAGGTTTCTTTTCACTTTTTCCTTTTCACTCTGTTGGAAATTATCCCATTCATCAGTTTTTTCCTTTCTAGATTGTGCATTTCTTGCTGTATTTGGCAGTCTCTTTATACCTTAGACTAGGCTGCATAAGCTTGTTCCCAGTTTGTCTCTGATGAACTTTATGTTTTGGGGCTTTACTCCCAGGTCTCTGATCCATCTTGAGTTGATTTTTGTATATGGTATGAGGTGTGGATCCTGTTTCAGCATTCCAGCAGGTCACCTGTTTGATGTTAGAGGAGAGGAGTAATGTCTGACTACCTCTAACTTCACATGGGGGAGGAGAAATCAATAGTCAAAGACCAGATATGCCTCTACTTTTCAACCTTTTGACCAGTTCTGGCACCACCATTCATTCTCCTGGTACTTTGCTTCTCTATTGGATTTGATAATTTGCTGTAGAGGCCACAGAGAAATCACAGAAAATGCTCATGATTATGGGGTCTATTATGAAAGCTCTAGGTTTCAATTCAGGATCAGAAATGACTCAGGATACAGACATTCAGTCAGGATATCTTCTCAGACATATCTGTAAGGCAGGCCTCTCTCTCTGATCATCCCTAAGGCCTCTTGAGCAGGCCTGGCCTCTTCCCTACTTGAGTCAGTGTCACAAAACTCTTAAGCTCCACCAATAAGTTCCCGGAGGCTTCCTATTCCACCTCTTTCCTCCAGACACTCAGCTTTCTTATTCAGAGAATAAGAAGCCCACTGTGCTGTCTCCTGATTCTGCAGCCTCCAGTCCCTGACCACTGCTTCTCACCATCTCCAGTGTCACAGCTTTCTCTCTTTTTTGTTTCCTTGATTTAAAATCTCAGCATCAGAATTCCAGGTCCAAAGGACACACTCTACTCCTGGTCTCTTTCCTTTGTGGCCATGAGCTCCCCACCATGGCAACCTCTTATACAGCTTATTTTAAACTCAGTGAGATAGTAAAACTGAGCAATCTTTTCAATAGGTTTTCATGTTCTTGTTATGCGCTGTGTATTTGACTATGATGATTCATAATGACCCTATGAACAATGGCTCTGGACCTTGCCCTGTTCTGAGCCAACCTATTTTTAGTATAGGGTCCCGTGGAACTTATTATATACAGTTGGGTGCCATGCATTTTATTTGCATTGTTAGCGAAACACCCAATCCACTTGGTAGCCCATAAGTGCCTCATTTGCATAGTCCCACCTAGTCATTTAATGTAGTTGCAAAGACTATGATAATTAATTCACTATCCTGCAGTTCCCCGTGGTCCCAGCAGAGCTTCTAGACTAAAATGGACTACAAGAAAGGCCTAGTGATCTACTCCCCAAAATAAGCCAATGATAAAACTATGAATTACAAAGAATCTCATTGTGGATTACATACCCTGAAGGTTGGAAGGCTCTCAAGATGCAATGATTGCAATAATGGACTCAAGCATATCAGGGATCCTGAAGATGACTCAGGACTGAGTAAGTTTTCTCTCTGTTGTGTTTGGGGTTGTTGTTGTTGTTGTTATGTGCCATTGAGACACTTGTGACTCATAGCGACCCTATGTACAACAGCCCTAAACCCTGTTCTATCCTGTGCCAATGGCACTGCCTCTGACACACCCATCCCGATTACCCCAGTCACTGAATCAATCCACCTCATAGAGGGTCTTCCCCTTCTGTGCCGTCTCTCCACCTTCCCAACCATGATGTCCCTCTCCAAGGGCCTGTCCCTCCTTATAACATGTCCAAAATATGTCAGACAAAGCCTCAGAATCCTTGCCTCCAAGGAGCAGCATGGTTTAATCCTCTCCAGGATGAATCTGTTTGTTTTCTTGGCAGTCCAGGGTACATTCAATAGTCTTCTCCAGCACCATAGCTCAAATTCTCCGTCTATCCTCCTTAGTCATTGTCCCACTCTCTGATGCATAACAAGTGATTGCAAAGACCATAGCCTGTATCAGATGCACCTTAGTCTCCAGAGTGACACCATTGCTCTTCAGTACCCTGGAGAGGTCCCTAACAGCAGACTTTCCCATCACAATACTTTTTTTGATTTCCTGGCTACTGGTGCCAAGATGTTTGGGGTTACCTCACCAATAAATAATAACACTATCCACAGCTAACACTTATCTGTTGTCACAGTATTCTGTCATCTCCTGCTGACATTTTCTTACATTCATTTTATTGATTTATCCACTTTTTAGAAATCTGTGAATGAATTATCAAATGGAAACAAATTAAAAAAAAAAGTGCCTTGGCCCGTGATCTGAAGAGGTTGAACTCTGTGCTAATTTTGTTGCCTTCTAGCTATGTGAGTGGATGCAAATCACTTGTTCTACCAGAGCTTCTGTATCTGGGATTGTTAGGAAGATAAAGTTAAATCTCACACATGAGAGCCAACTGTGACCCATCCCTGAGTCATGGGTGATTGGATGCTGTGGAGACTGGCTGGGCTTCAGAGCAATACGAACAGCTGTGCCCTAGAATGCCAATTTCATAATTTGGCCTGATTTTAAAAAATGTTCTTGGCAGATAGCTATTGGCATGTGCTTTCAGGGCATTCTCTCCTGAAGAGGGGAGCTCTCCTGGAGAGCAAATGAGAGATGAATAGTTGCATGTGACAGAGTGGATGGCTGTGACCTCTCATCCTTGTCTCTGATATTAATGCCCCCATGTGGCTTCACAAGAGCCAACTACTTCACACTTGTGGTGCACACAGTTTATGTCCCTGAGGGATGACCATATAATACATCCCTATGCCTGTCAGCCTTTCTCATCTCCCTTCTCCTCTCTCGCTCTGCATGATCCCAGAACTTGAGGGCTCCCAGTTTGTTCTCTTCTACTCACTGAATGAGATGCTGGGACCTCTCATTGCCTGGGGCCACCTTGGAAAACCCAGGATGCAGCTAGCTAGCAGGCACTGAGCCCTCGGTTGGAATGGGGCACGTGTTGGCAGACGGAAGCGTTTTCCCTGTGGTTCTTTAACTCATCCAGAAAAGACTCTCCCATCGCCTGTGCTAGGAGCATATGCCTAAACAGTCAGGATTCTGGTAGGCGAGCTGGGGGCGGTCCCAATCCCAGTCCTGTGTGCCCCTGCTAGCCTTCCTCTGCTTTCAGTCTGACACCCTTGCTGAGCCATGTTTCCTGAGATGGAGATTCTCTGATTTCCTGCTGTCTTCTGGGGAGGTGCGGTAAGGACGCCTAGTTGCACTAGGTGAAGGAGACCAGGAGATTCCACTGGAGCCATTACAATTGTAGCAGCTGTCAACACAAGGAAATATTTCCATTGCCAGACTCCTCTATTTGAGCTCCCTGGTCATTTCACCTTTTGGACCTCTTGTATATCCAGCAGTTAAAGGGCCAGTGGTCGCCACAGCACAGGGAATAGGGGGACTATGCTGAGCCGTGAGTTCACAAGGTGTTCCAGTGGGTAAACTTGTTTAACTTGCCCCTGGATCTCTCCACTGTGAATGTGTCTTTCTGTTGCCATCACCGTGGGATTAAGCTTATCGAAGATTCTGCAGTGTGCTGCCCACTGACTCTTGCAGGGCTCTGGCTTTTCGCTGATTCACCACTGCTAAGTCAGCAATCATTCTTTTTTAACAAATAAATAAATTATTTTATTTATCCAGTGTAATACTACCCAAAAAAAGAGAAATGTTCATGAACTAAAAATTTACATAAAGACTTACATTATCAACATAAATAATTGGCATACAGGAAACAAAAAGATGATCTACAGGCAAATATATACAGTACTTTTGTATTAGATAAAATTAGGAAACATGCTGTTTATACTTACATGAATTAATAAAATGAAAAACTTCACGTTCAGGATTGTGTTTATCGTTAGCTTTGTAAGGAGTTGGAAGAAAGAAAAGAGGGAATTGCAGCAGGGAGCTCTAGTGACTTAGTGGCAAAAAGCTGTGCCGCAATCCTGAAGGCACGTGGTTCGAGACTACCAGCTGGTCTGCATGAGAAGGACTGATAATCTCCATCTGTGCAATTAACTACCTCTGAAAAGTTGCTAGCAGCTATTATTGCTTTTCAAAATTTTACTCAGGTCTTTGCTCTGCTGTTACATCTTTCTCTCCAGTTTTATTTGTCTTTTTGAATCTAGCTTTAATTTGTTATCGTACTTTTTAAAAAAATCAAAGTTGTAATCAACCTAACATGTTTGGCCAGAAGTCTCCGTGGACCTTGGGGATATACATGCCAATATGTTTTCTGTTTGATTAGTTGTGTTTTCTGTCACTTGCAATGAAGTTGTCCTTTTCCAAATCCCACTCTCTTTCTTCCTGACATTTTGCTATACTCCAATCTTCAGATCAAAATTCTGAGTCTTCCCTGTTATTGTGATTCAGTCTTCTTTTGTTTGTGTGTTTATTTATACTAAGTTATTTACAAAATTTGAAAATATTGGTTTTCAGAACAGAGTCTTCCAATTTCCCTGTTTCTCCCCATCAAATTGTACAACCCCATAATTAACCTTCCCCCCCACACACACACATCCTTATCCCTCTGCTTCCACCCTCCCCTTTGGATCTTCATACTCATTCTATAATAATAGTTTTTTACAATATTTGTCCTTGTGGGACTGAGTCAACTCACGCAGCACAACGCTCTCAAGTCTCTGCCAAGTTAGGTAATAATTTACAAAATCAGTGCTCCTCTTGCTACGTAATATATCATTGTGTGAATGTACCATACTTTCTCAATCCATTTGATTGTAGCTGGACATCTGGGTTGTTTCCATATTCTTGTGATGGTGAATAACGCTGCTATGAACATTAGTGTACAAGTCTCCATTTGTGCCTCAGTTCTCATTTTCTCAGGGTATATTCCAAGCAGTGGAATAGCTGGGTCATATGGAATTTTTATGCTCAGCTTTTCTGAGAAAGCGCCAAACTGCCTTCCAGAGGGGTTGTACCATTCTACAACCCTACCAAAATGTATAAGAGTTCCTATCTCGCCACATCCTCTCCAACATTTATTACTTACTGTGCTGTTAAACTTTGTCACTCTTACTTGTGTGAGATGGTATTTCACTATAATTTTGATTTGCATCTCTCTTATTGCAAATGATTTGGAGCAGTTCTTTGTGTGTCTGTTGGCCATTCAAATATCTTCTCCTGTGAAAGTTCTTTCCATGTCTTTTGCCCATTTTGTAATTGTGTTATCAGTCTTTTTCTTATGGTGATCCAGGAGTATTCTATAAATGTTCATTATGAGACTCTTACCTGAGATGATATCAACATAAGAAAAACAATCAACGTAATTCACTATATTAACAAAGTAAATAACAAGAACCATATGATCTTAGCAATTGATGCAGGAAAGGTATTTGACAAAATACATTACCCTTTCCTGATAAAGACACTAAGCAAAATTGGAGTATAAGGAAATTTCCTCAACATAGTGAAAAGTATATATGCAAAACCAAAACCCAGCATCATTCTCAGTCTTCTTTCTGGACTACAAAGCATCCCTGGGGAAAACCACACAACCTCACAAATTGGAGCCACTACAAGTTTGTGGTCTCCAACACGATGCTTTACAAACCTTCCACGTGACTCCCCTCAGCACTCTCTCCCATTCTGTGATTGCCCAAGTCACTCTCTCCTGTCAACTTTCTCTACTCCAGCAAATGGTCTCATCTCTATTTCACAGAGAGTATAGAGATCAAGAGACATCTCTTTCAACTCAACCTTTCTTCCCAGATCTTTATCCAACCACACTCCTTTCTAACCCTTGTTCCAAGTGAGTAAAAGGCCCCTTCCTGCTGCATAGTTCTACCTCTCACTAGCGAGAAGACCTAGGTTATTCACTTGCCATTCATTATGTGTTGTTATGTGCTGTCGAGTTGCTATGACTCATAGCGACCTTATGTACAACAGCCTTAAACCTTGCTCTGTCCTGTGCCAATCTCACTGTCTCCAACACACCCACCCCAATTTCCCCAGTCACTGAATCAATCCATCTCATAGAGGGTCTTCCCCTCCTACACTCTCCCTCCACCCTCCCAAGCATGATGTCCCTCTCCAAAAACTCATCCCACCCCACAACATGTCCAAAGTATGTCAGACAAAGCTTCAGAATCCTTGCCTCCAAGGAGCCACCCGGTTTAACCCTCTGCAGGATGAATCTATTTGTTTTCCTAGCAGTCCATGGTACACTCAATACTCTTCTCTAGCACCACAGCTCAAAGGCATCAATTCTCCTTCTGTCCTCCCTAGTCATTGTCCAACTAACTCTCTGATGCATAACAAGTGATTGCAAAGACCATGGCCTGTATCAGGAGCACCTTAGTCTCCAGAGTGACACCGTTTATCAGATATAAAATGTAATGTTGACAATTTTGGAAATTTTCTAAATGTATATGGTAAGTGTAAGTAATAGGAAGTGACTTACAGTGTTGTGTTGTAGGTGGTTGGGAAGCTACCCAGCTTCCTATTTTTTGTTTATTTATCTCAATTCGGTCAAATCTCTCTTCCAATGCCTACACAGCCAGGAATAATTATGTATTTCTGCACCAAATATTATTCATGTATTTTCTCTTGTACAGAATGTACAAGGAGAGCAGATTTTTAGAAGAAAATAATTCCTTTAACTCTTTGACTCTGTGATGTTAGATATAAAATTATTGAGACCACAAGTCCCACAGTCATACAATTATCCTCCATCTGCATTATCATCGGGTGTAAGGCAAGTTTCCTTGGGACTGAGGCATGCACCAAGTGTACAAGGATGCTCTGGCTGAGCTCACTCGTTTTCTATTCTGTATCCAACGTATCATCTTTTGACCTCTAGTTCTTTTTTAAAAAAATAGTTTTTAAAAAATTTTCATTAACTCAATTGTTGTACATTTCCCTCCCTACCCCCAGTTCACTTACTTTAAAAAAAATCATTCATTGTTGGATAATTTCCTCCCCTCCCCAGTCGACTTTGCTATGCACCTCTTATTCTGGACTGTTGTCATACAGATAATGCCTAATTATAAATTCCTCTTAAACAGTTCTTTCCTTCACCTGTTCCAGTGCAGTGTTCATTACTTATCCCCTTTTTTCTAAGTTTCCTCAGAACCTCCATGTGGAATTATAACAGTGGAATTATGCAGTATTTGTCCTTTTGTGACTCAGATATTTCACTCAGCATAATGTCCTCCAGGGTTACTCATGTTGTGTAATATTTTATGAGTTCCTTACTTTTCAGTGCTACATATTCCATTGTGGGACTATGCCACAGTTTTTCTATCCATTTATTTGTTTGTGGCAACTTGGGTTTCTTCCATCTCTTTGCTATTGTGAATAATGCACCAATAAACATGTGTGTGTGTACATGTTTGAGTGGTGGCAACTCTGATTTCTTTAAGGTATATTTATAATAATAGAATTGCTGAGTCAAATGGTATTTCTATTTCCAACTTACTGAGAAAGTGCCAGACTACCTTCCATAGTGGTTGTACCATTTTACGTTCTCACCAGCAGTGAATAAGGGTTCCAATATCATGACAATCTTGCCAGTATTTATTGTTTGCTGCCCTGTTGAACTTTGCTGTTGTTGCTAGATGACCGCTAGTTCTTGGGATGTGAGCCAGCAGCCTGTTGCCTGGCCTGTAGATTTTGGGCTCATCAGCCCTTGTAAACTCTGAGACAAGAAAAGCCTCCAGCTTGGTGCTGGACTTGCAAATTTGAGACTTGCTGGTCTCCACAACTGCATGAACCATTTTCTTGAAATCTCTCTCTCTCTCTCTCTCTCTCTCTTTCTCTCTCTCCCTAGTTTACAGGGAGTTGTTCTGGTAACCCAAAGTCAGCACCTCCTTGCCTATTTGAACCCACTAGCAGCTCCCAGTGAAGAAGATGAGCAATCTCCTCCTGTGTGATTTACAGCTTCTGAAAATTTGCTTGGAGGCTCAGCTATGAGTCAGTTCTGATTCAATAGTGATCTCAGCCCAAGACATTTGGTACCAAGAGCGGGATTGACAGGAACAAAATTTTGAAGATGAATTTTCTTTTTTCCTTTTTAAAAATTGTATTCGAGTAAGAGTTTATAAATCATACTCTGTTTTCACTCCATCATTCATAAAAGAATGAGTTTTCGGAATCAACTGTTAGTTCTGACTAGACCTGAATACAATGATGACTTTACTTTCAGAAGGGAAGAAGGTACAACTAATTCACATGCAAAGTGACTGTAAAAATTTAAAATCTTAGGGAGCTCTGATGGCCTAGTGGCAAGAAGCTGCACTGCAATCCCAAAGGTATGAGGTTCAAATCCACCATATGCTCTGCTGGAGAAGGAGGGACAATCTCCTCCTGTACCAATCAGATCGAATTCAACAGTACACACACACACACACACACACACACACACACACACACACACACTAAAATAAAATTAAAAATTAAAAAATGTAAACTCTAACTATTCTTGTCCAAAAACATTGCCATGTGTGGTTGTATATTTAATGTCTTTGAGCATTTCTGTCAAACTGAAAAGTAAAGTGAGGCTAGTTGGTTGGTCCTGATTTGCTAAACAAATGCTCAAGTGATGCTCAGAACACCTGACAGCTACCATCTGTGTCCTGGTTGAAAGCCTTACTTCTCTTCAGTGCTATCATCAAAATCCAGACCCAGAGTTTTATTGTGAGAGTGACTAAATCACACTGTCAATTGGATTCTTAAACCTCAAATGGTGTCTGAAGTTAAATTGAAGGCATGCTTTGAGATGATACAGGATCCTGAAATTTAAAGTTAGAAATAAGAGTGGCACCACTCATTATTACCTCTAGTAACCTAGTTTCAAAACTTTTGCTATCTGCCCCCACGACTCTGTGCTCTCTGTAATTATGAAGGACTTAGTCCTGAAGTAAGGAATGAGACAGAACAATGATTCCACTGAACTAGACGTTAAGAATGCCAACCAGCCACTTTAGGCTCCTCATGCTTCTGGATCAGCAGGCAAAGAAGGGAGTTACCATAAAGGCTGCTATGACTGACCCTAATTACCAAGGGGAAACTGGATTATTCTTACATAATGGAGGTAAAGAGTATCTCTAAAATACAGCATATCCCTTAGAGCATCTCTTACTACTTCCATGCCCTGTGATTAAAGTCAGTGGACAAGTAGAGCAGCCCCATTCCCATATGACTATGAATGGCCCTCCTACTTCAGGAATGAAGGTTTGGGTCACTCCACCGAGCAAAGAACCATGATAAGATACTTTCTGAAGACAAAGAGACTGTGGAATAGATAGTGGAAGATAGTTCGAAATACCAGCTCTGACCATATGACTAGCTGTAGAAATGGGGACTGTAATTGCTGAGTGTTTACTTCCGTGTGTGTGTGTGTGTGTGTGTGTGTGTGTGTGTGTGAGAACTACGTTTGTCTTCTTTCCCCTTGATGCCATTACTTATTAAAAAATAAAAGATGTACATGAAATTAGTGTCTTTTCAGTTGTATGCATGGTAGTTGCATCATGTATGTGTAATTAAGACTTTCTGATCACCTTTATTTAGGAATTATATATATTTTAAGGACACATGTCCAGGAGCCAAGTGTATGTACTCTGATATACTCTGAAGAAGGTACGCTGATGGTTAATGTTATGTGTCAACTTGGTGAGGTTATGATGCTTAGCATTATTTAATTATCCTCCATTCTGTGACCTGATAAAAGGGGTGTTTCCACGGGTGTGTGACCAGCATCCTCTACGTATGAATGTTTTGGGAAAGCTCACTTGCTTTTGATTCTGTATCCAACTAGTCGCCCTCTGACCTCTAGTTCTTGAGATGTGAATTTGCTGCCTGACCCACAGATTTTGGGATCCATCAACTCCTGCAAACCTCACGAGCCAGCAGCTTTACTCCTCACCTTCCCATTTTGGACTCTTCAGTTTCTACAACCACACGAGGCAGGAGAGGCTTCCAGCTCGATGTCCGACGTCCATACCTATGTGAGCCAATTCCTCCAAATCTATGTGTGCGTGTATGCCTGGGCGTGGGTCTGTGTGTTTCATTAGTTTGAGACCTGGACAGAGTCCAACCCAAGACAGATTTCATCACTTTTTCAACTAAATTCAACTTGAGACTTGCAGGTCTATGATCGTTACCCTTTCTCTCCCCATCAAAACCTCAGTATTCTGCACTTACCTTACCCAGAGAGAAACTCTTACCATTTCTCCAATGTGTGAAAAAGCTGCAGAAAGAAGGACATTTTCAATTGATGACACTAGGTAGCCTGCACTATTTGTCATATAATCCATTTCATCTCCCTGCAAACTGGTGAAGTTGATATTCTCATCCACATCTTCACAGATGAAGAAACTAAGTTTCAGCAATTTGTTTAAGTGTTGTAGCTTATTAGAGGCAGAGCTAGGATTTGAACCCAGGTCACCTTGATTCCAAAGTCTGTATTGCTTCCAAGAAACCAGCCTGCCTCAGAAGTCTCTAGTTTAATCCTCTATTCCATATGGGTTGAAACTGAGTAATTTCAAAGGAAACCATTTGAATTGTCCTTAAAATAGGCTTTGGAGATAATGAATTTAAGTCTACTTCTTTTGTGCTTATAACCCATATAGGAAGAGGAAAAGCATGCTAGAAAAAAAATTAAATTAAAAAAAATAGAAAAAAATAAAAATGAGAGCTTGCTGTTTAGTTGTGGAGATTGAACATTTATTTACCCAGGCAGTTATGAAGAGCTCTGGATGATATAGTATTCTCTATATCATGATCCAGGAGATTCATGTGGGCTGGAGAGGTTGGAGAAAGCATCAAGGAGACCCTAGAACTTAAGGTAGACGTTGAACAGCAGATAGGACTGACCTGTGAGAAGAAAAGATATTCTACTCTGTCTTCTTTTCTTTTTTTTTTATATTTTTTTTATTGGGAAAAACATATTGGGGGTACAAGGAGGTGAGGGTTGGGGGCAGAAGGGTGAGGATGGGCCAGGATGCAGTTGCAGAGCTGCACAGTTTGGTCGGTGGGGGGAGCAGGTGAAGGAAATGATGAGGTCCAGTGGGGACCAGATGCTACAGAGGAATGACAAGCATTTTCCAATAGTAATTAAACCAGCTGTCTTATTGATTTGGGAATTGGATGCCGACTCTCTGGCTTCTTCATGCTGAACAGGGGTGTAGATATAAAGGGGGGAAGGGAGGACGCTTTATCACCTTACTGGTGGTCTTGGGTTACAGCTGCTTGCCTTCTTGCTCTGTTAGAAGATATTTTCCTGTCATTTGCTCCCCTCTGGACTGGAAAGTGTTTTCCCAGGTGGGTCCAGTGGGGATGGCTGGTTGAACCCAGAGGCTCCATCCTCCTTTGCTTCCTTAGCTGTCAGTTGTATTTCCTTTTTGTCACTGGCACTGGGTTCAGGGTCAATTATGGAGTAAAACTCAGAGTTAAGGTTACCTATAGGAAAGGGAGCAAACCTAGAAAATAGAAGGGCTTTGAGGGTGTTGCTTTCAGGTTTACTGGGGCGGGGGGAGGGTGGCAGAAGGTGGCCTAGGTAACATTCTCTGGATACCCTAGGCATTCTTTTTTTTTTCTTTTTCTTCTCCTTCCCCACCCCGGGGTCAGATGGCACAATCTGGGGACTGAGGAGCTCACCCTGAGGGCCGCGATGGTTCACCCCGAGCCGGGGGCCGAGGGCAGCCCGCCCCGGGCAGAGGGCCGCGACGGCTCGCCCCGGGCAGGGGGCCGAGGGCAGCCCGCCCCGGGCAGAGGGTCGCGATGGCTGAAGTAGTCTTTTTTTAAAAAAAGAAGAAGAAGAAGTGTGTGTGTGTGTGTGTGTGTGTGTGTGTGTGTGTGTGTGTGTGTACCATCAAATTGGATCTGACTGGTACAGGAGACTGCCCCTCCTTCTCCTGCAGAGCATGAAGTAGAGTCTGGGTTCCCCCCAGGTGCCTGTGCCTGTCGGGGCCTGGGTTTCAGCTGTCCACACCACAGCAGTGGGCAATGAGCTTAAAGCCCCTGATGGCTCTGGGGGCTGACTCTCACCAGTGGCTATGGATGAAGTCACAGGCGGTCTTCTTTTCTTTTGATTGTGATTTGAGTGAATGTTTGCAAAGCAAGTTGATTTTTCCAATCAACTATTCATACACATGTTGTCTTATAGCATTAATTATAATGTCCATAAGGTAACAGCACTCTTCCTACTTCCTCTCTGTGATCACAGTTTCCATGGATCCTTTCCTGCCTTCTGAGCTAAACTTATGTGATTGCTTTTTTCTAAGGTAAGAACGAGGGTCTCCTTGTTGTTATCTTTACCTTACAAGTCTATTTATTATTTGGCTAAAAGTTGAGTCTTATGGATAAGTTTTGCTCCAGGCTCAAAGGGTAACTCAAAGGGTCACAATCTTGGAGGTTCTGCCAGTCTCTATCAGACCAGTGGTGGTGGTTGTTGTTATTATTGTGTACCATCGAGTGGGAACTGACCCATAGCTGACGGACCCTCTAGTGGATTTTCAGAGGCAGTTAACCACACTGAGGATATTGTCCATCCTTCTCCTGCAGAGTCAGACCAGTTGTTGTTGTTGTGTACCACTGAGTGGGAACTGATCCATAGCTGACCTGCCCTCTAGTGGGATTTCAGAAGCAGTTAACCATGCGGGAGGATATTGTCCATCCCTCTGCAGGGCAGCTGGTGGCCTTGAACCATGTGCCTTTGGGATTGCAGCATAGCTTCTTACCTCTAGGCCACCAGATCTCCCATCAGATTAGTAAGTCTGGCCATTTTTCTCTCTCTGAGATGTGTTTCACAGTTTTACCCACTGTATCCAGAACCTTCTGCTGTAATCTCTTTTAGACAGTCTGTAATGGTAGTTGGGTACAATCGAGATCCTTTGCTCACAACACTGTGGAGGTTGAGGTTCATGTGGTCCATTAGCTCTTGGAATTAAATAGGAAAAGGACTTCTAGGTGGAGGGACCAGAAAGAGCAAAGATTCAGAGGTGTAAGTAAATGCGAGGAGGCTGCCAATGAGACTCATGCTATCTTGGCAGAATGTTTGCAAGGTGGTGGTAAAGGACAGTCCACAAATTATCTCACCTTCTATCCACTGAATCTGTACTAACATGTACATTTCCTCAACTAACGTGTTGCAGGTTTATTCTTCCTTTGTTGCCATTTTATGACCCAATATCCATCAGTCTTTGTCAGAAAGTCCTTTTTTATGCCTAATCTAGTTCTTTATTGCTAATGTAAGCTTATTTCCACTGCTTTTGTCCTCAGAGAAAGCAAAAAGCACAATTTACAGAAAGCCAGGCATGGAGTATGTTCTGGTCATTAAAATATCACTCCAAATGTTTACCTTTAAAAAGCTTTTGTCTTCTGCAGGTTGAATAGCAAAAGTGTCAAGAATGGCCCAAGGGACCAGAGGAGCTTAATATAAAGTGTGAAATCCGGCTTCTATGGTGCCTAGACATTTCTCCCTAGTCTATCTTACTGGTTAGAGGAGCTAAGATCTCACCCACCTCAACCAATGAGGAGGAACTCAAGGCAAAAGAAAAAAGAAAAATGCATCGTCATTGTCTTTGCAATATAGGAATTTGTAAATTCCAAGTAGAATATTCAGGAGCAGGTGGTGAAGTGATTAAAGTGCTCAGCTGGTAACGGAAAGGTTGGCCATTTGGACCCACCAGCTTCTTCACAAGAGAATGACGCGGTAATCTGGTTCTGTATAGATTACAGCCTTGGAAAACCTATCGAGTTCTATTCTGTCTTCTAGAGTCTCTGTGAGTTGCAACCAACTCAATGACAACATTTTTGTTTGCTTGTTTAAATGAGATATTTGAATGGGGAAAAAAAGAGGGTAGATAGGCACAGGTCCTTCAAAGTAAAAGGTATATTGTTAACTTAAAATATGACTTCCTAAATTAGATGCCTCTGGAAACTCTGCAAAACTCTCTAAACTCTACAAACTCTCTAAACTCTAGAAATGTACAGAAATGATGGTAGTCATAGAACAAAGTTTAGGTCTTTTGTGCAAAACTTACTTTCAGTCATATTCGACTTGACAACATGTAACCGCTGCTAAATAAAACTAGTGCTGTTTTATCTGAAGGAACACTGTTCCACCTTGTACATCACTCTTTCTCAAAGTGCTGTGTGAAATAACCTGGGTCTGTTGTGATGCTGAACCTTGTACCATTGAGGTATCAAATACCAGAATGGTTTCCCAATGTGGACAGTGTTTGGTGGAGCTCCCAGTTGTAAAACAGGTTTGGAAGCGGGAGTGGCATCCACTTCCTAAACTACATGCCTCTGGAAACTCTATGAACTTGGTGAAATGATGGCAGTTATGGAAAAGCCTTAGGTCTTTTGGTCACAGATTTGCTATGAATCGTGCTCGACTTGACGGCAATCAACAACAACAACAAAATATGACTACTGACTGAAAGATTGGAAGTTCAAGTCCACCCAGGGATGCTATAGAAGAAAAGCCTGCTGAACTGTTTCTGTAAAGATTACAGTCGAGAAAAACCTATGGAGCTCAATTCTGCTGTGACTCATGGGGTCATCATCAATCAGGACTGACTCATCAGCAACAAGTTTGGTTTGGGGGTTTTGATCATCTTAAAATTGCCCCATTAACAAGGGAAGAAGCCTTGGGCTCATTACCTTCACCTTCCCACTTACTGTTTGCATGAACTTCGACAAGACACTGTACCCCTATGAGCTTTGCTTTCCTCATCTATAAAATGAAGTGGGAGAAAGAAGGTGAATTTTCTCCCCTCAGATTGTTGTGGAAATCGTGACATCCCATCCTCATCACGTTCTCATTCTTTGCTCTTCAGTTTTTTTCTTTTGTTCATCTCCTGCCTCACCTTTTTACCTGGCCTGTGCCTCAGTCTGCAGAGGCCCAGCTTAGAGACCAAGTTTGACCTTGGCTCAGAGGAGACTGTAGGCGCATAGCTGCCCGTCCCCATTAGCACCTGGTGCCACCTCCCCACCTGGAGAAACAGGGAATTCCTTCGGGAGATGAGCCCGTTGGTCTCCCTTTCATCCTACTTATCGAGCCAGGGCGATGACATCCAGTGGCCTGAGACACATACCTCTATTGTCAACTGCCCTTTCCACAGGAATTTAATCAGAACAGACCTGCTCTTTGCTGTGTTCGTTTGGGGACCTCAAGATATCCTGACCTCCCTTGGTATTGTGGTTTTCCTGGTAGTGCCAATGCTTTTGGATGCTTATTTCTGTGCAGCAAAGTGCTGACTAGCCACTGGGGGCCAGGGATGTTTTAGAGACTACTTGGTACAACTTCTCCACAAGGAGCCCAATTTAGCAACTTAACTGCTGTGTCTTTATAGCACCCCAAGACATGCATGCCTAGGTTTAGGGCAAAAGAGAGATACCTCTTCATGACAACAATGCCAGAGGACCAAAATTTAACACTTTTATCCAGGCCCCTTTCCAAAGGCCCCAAAGGCTCTTCTATTGTGAGTTTTCCTGGGAGCTGTGCCAGGAATAGGAGTGGGGCAGTGGCTCCCACTAAATCTTCTCCTGTAAAAAGCAGAGAGGACGCCTTCGCTTGTAAAGCCATTTGTTAAGGAAATTAATTTTCTAACTTGTTAGTTCATTTAATCAACACATACTTATTACATAAATGTGGTTAGTCATAGGGTGGGTAAGATAGTTATTTGCATGGTTCGAAAGTGATAAAGCACTCAGTAAAAAGACTTCCTCCAACCTTGTCCCCCATCGCTTGGCCTTCCGTCCCAGAAGCAAACAACATGACCTGTTTTTGACATCTTCTTTGACATCCTTTTGTACATGTTTTTCCTGTGTTTTTTTTTTTAAATCGTCCAAATTGTGATCAATTTTATAATGTTTTTGTTTTTAAAACAGTAATATTCTTAGAATTCTTTTTTGTAACAATGCAGAAAAAAACTTCCTCTCTTTTTTTTTCATGGTGGTGATTATTTTGGGGTTTTGTTGTTTGTTTGGTTTTTTTTTTCTACTTGCTCCCTGGAAATATTGCAACTCTTAATAATCTTTTATCTAAGAAGACCTGACTTGTTTTTATCTTTTACAATGATAAATGACTTTACAGTAAATAACCAGAGACAAGTGTCATCTTATACATGGGAAAATATGTCTGTAGGATAGTTCCTAAGAAGGAGAGAGGCTACATGCATTTGTATTTATTAACAATGTGGTAAAATTGCCCTGCATAGGAGTTGAACAAATTTACAATCATACTAACAACATGTGAGAGTGTCTTCATCATGCAAGAGTGTTTCGTTGAGTGTTATTATGTTCCATACACATTGGGTGGTTCAAAGGTGACCTTCATCACTTTCCTTTGTTCTTAGGGTAAGAAATACAGGGTCTACACCACCTCCCGTAACTCAGCCCGGGAGCTCCCCGGCAGCCCTGAGTCTTGTCATGTGCTTCTCTCCTGCCTGACTCACTACTTCCCAGACACACCCCACCATTTTTCAGTCTCTTGAACGTGCCAAGCTTCCTCCCACAGCCAGCTCTCTGAATATGAGGTGCTGGATGCCAGCAGGCCCTTTCTTTCCTCGCCTGACTACCCAACCCAAACCCCACAGTGACACAATAGGACAAAGTGGCAGAGTGTTTTCAAGGTTGTTGTAAGCACGCAAACAGACTGCCACATCGGTCTCTAAGGAGCTGCAGAGGGCTTCAAACTGCTGACCTTTCAGTTAACAGCTGAGTGCTTAACTAATGTGTGCCACAAAGTCTTCTTCCTCACCTCTTGAACCACCTTCAGTCCTCAGGTATTACAACTTCCTCTGGAAACCCTATCCCACCTCTAAGACTACCTCCCACCCCTTGCTACTTCTCCTTTGCAGCCCATGAACTTTCAGGCATTTTGTGTTTGTGGTTACTTAGTTAATATCAGTTGTTGTTATTGTTGTTGTTGTGTGCTATCGATTTGACTACAACTCATAGAAACCCTACGAACAATAGCTCTGAACCCTGCCCTGCCCTGAGTCAGTCTCACTGTCTCTGACATACTTGTCCCTATTGCCACAGTCACTGTGTCATCCAAAAAGTCTTCCTTTCTGTCTTGCCAAGCATGGTATCCTTCTTCAAGAACCAGTCCCTCCTAGCAAACATGTTTGCTTTTTCCTTTCCACTGTATCCTCAGGACCCAGCACTGTTCCTAGTTCTTAGGAGGCATTCAGTAAATAATTGTGTGAATTTACTTAGTAAGATCACATCCCCTGCTGTCAAGTTGACTCTGCCTCAAAGCAGATATGAAAAGACAAGGTAGAGCTGCCTAGTGGAGTTACCAAGGCTGTAAATCTTTCTCCTGTGGAAAGGGTGATAGATTAGGACCTCTGACCTTGCAACCAAGTGCTTTAACCTCTATGCCACCACAGCTCCCTTTCAATCAGATCGCCTATTAAGTGTAAGCAAGATCGAAGAAGAGTCAATGCCTTTGAGCTGCGGTGTTGACTAAGAGTATGGAATACCCCAGGGACTGCCAAAAGAACCAACAATCTTGCCTTGAAGGAAGTGTGCAACCAGGGTGTTAAAAATGAACTGGTCAAACAATGTGTATCTAAAATACGTAAAGCATTAGAAATTTTGGGAATGTTAAAAGCTTAACATTTTTGCTGATAATTTTTGGTTGTTTTCTAGAACTGATATTTGTGTATTTAACATACTTCTGGAAATATATGCCTTTCTTAAAACTGTTAACATAACCATGCATTCAATACTGTGGTCTACCTGTAGAACTGAATATTTTGGACCAGGCTACCTTTGGCATAGCCAGTGCAGTGTTTGGGATAAATGCAGTAATGTTTAGTTTTCTACTTTGTCTTATATGAGGTAGAAGCCGAGTGTATGTTATAAATGTTTATCTATGAAAGGAAAAAATACATACTAATATTAAAATAATTTCTTATAAAAAAAAGAAGCAAGGATGGGGAAACTTTGCTCTACATACTTCGAGTTCTTGGAAAAAGACTTCAAAATGGGCAGTTTGGAGGATCAGAGCAAGAGAAGAAGACTGTTTGTGATAGTGACTGGAACAATGGGTCAGAGATTGGGAGGATGGTGCTGGAAAAGGTATGGTTCTGATCTGCTGTTCATGCGGTCACTGTGAGTTGTGGCTCAAGAGCACCTAACAACAACATTGTAGGACTTCCCTGCAGGAGACCTGGGTTCACCTCTTGAATAGCCTCCACACATCTGTCAACATAACTTGCATGTTGCTGTGATGCTTAATAAGTTTCAGTAGAACTTTCAACCAAAACATAATAGTAACAAAATGCTGGCAACCTACTTACAAAAATCAGTCAATGAAAACTCAGCATTCCACCGCAACAGTCGAAAACTGATCATGGGGTTGGTGTTTCACTCCATTGTGCAAGGGGTTACCCTGAATCAGGCACAGAGTCGACAGCTACTAGCAAGGTATTCAGGCACTTTTCAAGATGCTGGAGGTACAATAGTGAATAAAACAGGCATATCTTGTTCTCATGGAGGATACTTTCCCAACATTGATTGGGAGGAAGAATATTCAATGACTAGACAAAGAACTAAGTGTAATAGAAATGACAAGTGCTGTGAAAAGAGAGAGAGAGAATTGGGTGAGCCATTTGAAACAGTCTTCAGGAAAAGTCTTTTTTTTTCCCTCTATGTTACTTATTTTATTAATTTTCATAAACATTTACAGAGATTTTGGGTTTCCATTCATTCCTTGTTGCACTATTCTCTCTACCCTCCTCCCAGTTTGTTCTTGTCCAAATGCCACAGTGCTTGTCAAAGCCAGTTCTGATTAATCTTCTTTGTCAGTGTGTCCTTTGCCATTCCCTATCACTCCTCCCTGAGAGAGACTTCACCCTGAGTCATAAGGAAAAGGGGATGGCGTATTCTCTTAGCTACTTCCTGCTGAAAAGGGACGCTGTGGGTTTCAGGGTGAAGATCTTCTCTCACTACTCTAAAGGGCCCCTTTGGCAGTAGGAAACACATAGACTATTATGGAGATTGATTTTGGGATGTAGATGCACTCTTATTGATTGTGCTTGGCCGTACATGTTCATATCCTTGAAGATGTATCATGGGGGTGTTGCAACCTAGAAGGCACAAATTTGACTAACAAGTTATAAGTACATGAGTCCAAAAATTATGGAAAAGTAAAAGAAAAGATTCTTTCATTGTTTTACAAACCCTCCCCCAGGTCCCCTCCACCATGCAGCCCTCGCTCTAGTCTCCTGTGATGACAGAAATACCTAGTTATATATCTCTTTTAAACAGTTTTCTCCCTCCTCTGTTTCAGTGCAGTACACATTATTGAACCCATCTTACTCAGTCTCTCCCCAACAGTGGCATCATGTAATATTTGTCCTTTTGTGACTGGGATATTTCACTCAGCATAATGTTCTCCAGAATCAACCATTTTGAATAATATTGCATGAGTTCCTTGTTTTTTAATGCAGCATAGTATTCCATTGTGCAAATATACCACAGCTTCTCTAGCCATTCGTTTGTTGATGGGCACTTAGGTTGTTTCCAACTCCTTGCTATTGTGAACAAAGCTGCAATAAACATGGGTGTGCATATATCTGCTTGGATGTCAGCTATGGTCTCTTCAGGGTATATTCCCAGTAGTGGAATTGCTGGGTCAAATGGTATCTCTATTTGCAACTTTTTGAGAAAGCGCCATACTGCTTTCCACAGGGGTTGCACCATTTTACACTCCCACCAACAGTGAATAAGGGTTCCAGTTTCTCCACAACCTCGCCAGCATTTGTTGCTTGCTGTTCTGTTAAATTTTGCTATTTTGACTGGGGTGAAATGATATCTCATAGTTGTTTTAATTTGCATCTCTCTTAGGGCTAGGGATTTTGAGCATTTCTTCATGTGTTTGTTAGCCATCTGAATGTCATCTTCGGTGAAATGCCTGTTCATATCCTGTGCCCATTTTTCTATTGGATTATTTACCTTTATCTTGTTGTGGTGAGGAAAAGTCTTTTTAATGAGGTAATACTTGAAGAGAAATTTGAATGGAAAGAAGGCTGGAGTCATGGAGATACTTGGAAGAAGACCTTCCCACACTGAGGAAATGGCAAGAGCAAAGGTCTTGAAGTAGGAGCACAATAAGCCTATTAGAGGGACAGCGTGGCCGGAAGATAAAGCAATGACTGAATGACCCTTTTACTAAGACACTGGTAAGCAGTGAAAAAGTCAAGATGCCGATGATAGAAGAAACAGTGCACAGGGGGGAGAGGCACTTTCTGCACAATTTCTCTATAAACCTAAAACTGCTCTAAAAAATTAAAACCTTTTAAAAAATAGAGAAAGAAAGAAGTTACTGATGCACTCAGTAACATTGTTGCTATTATGTGACCCTGCTCTGCCCTGATCCAAGTGTGTCTCTGACACACTTACCCTCATCACCCCGGTCACTGAGTCAGTTCATCTTGTTCAGTGTCTTCCTCTCATGTGCTGTCCCTCCATTTTTCCAATAACAATACCATAGGAGGTTTTAAAATACTTTATATGGAATGGAAAAAGCTAAACTCAAAGGCTGCAGACTGTAGGATTCCACGTATTTGACATTCTGGGAAAGGCAAAACTATAGGGACAAGAAACAGCTCATCGTCCCCAAACACATTTGAAAGACAAATCTTAGCTTTTGTTTCGTCATCTGTGAAATGGACATAATTATACTCACTTCCTGAGGATATTGAGAACTCAATGTTAAAATTTGTAAAACACCAAGAAATGGTAGTTGTCTTCCCTCCCTTCGCCTTCCTTTCTTTAGGGCAGATCAGTTTACAAATAGTTGCTGTCATCTCTGGAGCCTGGAGGGGCATAGCTAGTACTTGACTACTTACTCAAAGGTCAATAGATGAAACCCATCAACTTCTCCTTGGGAAAAAGAGATGGCAATCTGCTTCTGTAAAGGCGTGAAGCCTTAGAAGCCTTACAAATCCAAACTTGTTGCCTTTGAGACAATACACGTATAAATACTAACAGAAAACAGAGGTCAATTAAAGAGCACTGAGCATTTTTAAGGGAGCTCTGGTAGCCTAGTGGCAAGAAGCTGCGTGAATCCTGCAGGCATGCAGTTCAAGGCCACCAGCTGCTCCATGGGAAACAGATGGCAATCTCCTCCCATGCGATTAATTGCATCTGAAAATCCATTGGAGGGTCAGTTGTGGGTCAGTTCTGACTCTATGGTACAATGACAGCATTTTAAACAGTTTTTATAATTTTCCAAAGGTAACATTCTCACCTTTTAAACTATATTTTCTCAAAGCCAACTGTTTTGTACACAAAATCCAGGGCTAGAAGTAAACCAAAATACATTTTTTTAAAAATCTGCCAGTAGAGATTATAACAAAAAGAATTTACATAATGTCAAAATATATACAATGCGTGGGATGATATTGACAACAGCAACTTGAAAGATTAGATAGAAACTTGATTTGGTACTAAATTTGTGCTAAGAAGGAAGAATGAATAGCTCAGAGAAGAAGAGGGGAAATTGTTGCATAATTCAAAGAAAGTTATTCAAAATAGTACATACAGAAACTGTTGAACTGGTATATGTCTTTATGGGTATATTATCAACAACAATAAAATATGAAAATGTTTTCTTGTTGTTGTTATGTGCCGTTGAGTCACTTGTGACTCACAGTGATCCTACATACAAAATACTGAGTCATTGTATCAAAAGGAATTGGCAGATACAGAAGAATTTAATGAAATAGCATTTGAGCCAGAGCCTATGGTGATGAAGGCAGAAGTTCAAGCTGCTTTGAAGGAAATAGCAAAAAATAAGGCCCCCGGAATAGATGGTATACCAATTGACATATTTCAGCTAACAGATGCTGCCGTGGATGTGCTCACCAAGTTGTGCCAAGAAATCTGGAGAACAACCACTTGGCCAACTGACTGGAAGAGATCTATATTTGTTCCCATCCCAAAGAAGGGCGACCCAACTGAGTGTGGAAACTACAAAACAAAATCATTGATTTCACATGCAAGCAAGATTCTACTGAAGATTATCCAAAAACGACTGGAACAACACATCAGCAAAGAACTGCCAGAAGTCCAGGCTGGGTTTAGAAGGGGTCGTGGTACTAAGGATATTGTAGCTGATGTCAGATGGATCTTAGCTGAAAGCAGAGAATACCAGAAGAATGTCTATCTGTGTTTCATTGATTATGCAAAGGCATTTGACTGCGTGGATCATAACAAACTGTGGCTGACTCTGAGAAGAATGGGAATCCCAGAATATTTAATCGTGCTAATGCGAAACCTATACTTGGACCAAGAGGCAGTCATCAAAACAGAGCAGGGCAACACTGCACGGTTCAAAATTGGGAAGGGTGTACGCCAGGGATGTGTCCTATCTCCATACCTTTTCAACCTGTATGCAGAGCAGATTATTCAAGAGGCTGGGCTCTATGAGGAGAGGTGTGGCGTTAGGATTGGTGAATGATCTATCAACAATCTGCATTATGCAGATGACACAACCCTGCTCACTGAAACTGAGGAGGACCTCATGCACTTACTGCAGAGGGTCAAGGACTGCAGCCTTCACTATGGACTGAGGCTCAATGTCAAGAAGACAAAAATTCTCACCACTGGACCAATCGGTAGCATCAGGATGGATGGCAAAGAGATTGAGATTGTTCACAGCTTCAGTTTGCTCGGCTCCATGGTCAACACTCTTGGCACCAGTAGCCAGGAAATCAAAAAACGTATTGCGATGGGAAAGTCTGCTGTTAGGGACCTCTCTAAAGTACTCAAGAGCAACGGTGTCTCTCTAGAGACTAAGGTGCACCTGATACAGGCCATGGCTTTTGCAATCACTTGTTATGCATCAGAGAGCTGGACAATGACTAGGGAGGATAGAAGGAGAATTGACACCTTTGAGCTGTGGTCCTGGAGAAGAATATTGAATATACCATGGACTGCCAAGAAAACAAACAGATTCATCCTAGAGAGGGTTAATCCAGGCTACTCCTTGGAGGCAAGGATTCTGGGGCTTTGTCTGACATACTTCGGACATGTTGTAAGGAGAGACAGGTCTTTAGAGAGGGACATCATGGTGGGTAGAGTAGAGGGACAGCGCAGGAGGGGAAGACCCTCTATGAGGTGGATTGATTCAGTAACTGGGGTAATCGGATGGTTGTGGCATTGCGATTGGCACAGGATAGAGCAGGGTTTAGGGCTGTTGTACATAGGGTCGCTATGAGTCACAAATGACTCGACAGCACATAACAACAACAACAATCCTGCACCAAACTCATTGCCTCTGACACACCCACTCCCACTACCCTAATCACTAAATCAATTAATCTCATCAAGGGTCTTCCTCTCCTGCACCGTCCCTCCACTCTCCCAAACATGATGTCCCTCTCTGAGGACCAGTCCCTCCTTGCAACATGCTCAAAGTATGTCAGATGAAGCTTCAGAATCCTTGACTCCAAGGAGCATTCTGGCTTCACCCTCTCCAGGGCAAACCTGTTTGTTCTCCTAGCAGTCCCATGGTGTATTCAACACTCTTCTCCAGCACCACAGCTCAAAGGCATCAATTCTCTTTCTATCATCCCTAGTCACTGTCCAACTCTCCGATGCATAGCATGCAATTGTGAAGACTATAGCCCAGATCAGGTGAACCTTAGTCTCCAGACTGATGTCATTGCTCTTCAGTACTCTGGAGAGGTCCCTGACACCTGACTTTCACAATACAATTCATCTCTTGATTTCCTAGCTGCTGGTACCAAGAGTGTTGACTGTGGAGCCAAGTAAACTAAAACTGTTAACTATTTGTTAAGCATCCATACTGATGCTGCCAATTGGCCCAGTGATGAGAATCTTTGTTTTCTTGATGTTGGGCTTCAATCCATATTGAAGGCTGCAGTCCTTGACCTTCTGTAGCAAGTGCTTCAGGTCCTTCTCAGTTTCCGCAAGCAGGGTTATATCATCTGCATAACGCAGGTTCTTGATGAATCTTCCTCCAATCCTGATGCCACATTTCTCTTCGTACAGCCCAGCGTCCCAGATGATATGTTCTGCATACAGATTGAAAAGGTATGGAGACAGAATACATCCCTGGTGGACCCCCTTCCCAATTTTGAACCATGCAGTGTCTCCTGGCTCTGTTCTGACAACTGCCTCTTTGTCTAAGTACAGGTTTCACATAAGGAAAATAAAATGTTCTGGGATTCCCATTCTTCTTAGAGTCAGCCACAGCTTATTGTGACCCACACAGTCAAAAGCCTTTGCATAGTCAATAAAGCACAGACAGACATTCCTCTGGTACTCTCTGCTTTCTGTCAAGATCCATCTAACCTTAACTGTAATATCCCTAGTACCACGATCTTTTCTAAACTCAGCCTGCACATCCGGCAGGCCTGTTATTTCAGAAATGGAAAGACAATCCTTCTTCCTAATATAAAATGTAGGAGGAAAATACTTGTCTTTCCTTAAACCTACTGAGGATAATCTTTAAACAAAACTAAAAAATAGTTTCATTTTTAAATACTGAAGTCATTTTAAAGCTAAACAGTGATTTGGCTAATGCATGTCTGCATTGAGCACAGTGCTTTTTTTACTATTTTTTTTAATTAATTGTAATGAAAGTTTACAGAGACTTAGGGTTTCCAATCATTCATTGTTGCACTTTTCTCCTTGCCCACCCTCTCTCTCCAATTAACTCTTCTCATTGAAAAGTAAAACTCTTTCTTTGTTATGCAATCCCTCCCCCCCAGTCCACTACTGTGCAGCCTTCATTCTGTACTCCTGTCATGACAATAATACCCAATCATATATCCCATTTAAACAGTCCTCTCCCTCATCTGTTTCAGTGAAGTATACGTAATTCCTCCCCTTCTTCTCTGTCTTTCCTCAACCCCGATGTCAGTCCCGTTTTACAACATGGCCCTATGCAGTATTTGTCCTTTTGTGACTGAGATATTTCACTCAGCATAATGTCCTCCAAGGTAATCCATTTTGCATAATATTTCATGAGGTCTTTGTTTCTCAATGCAGCGTAGTATTTCATTGTGTGAATATACCAGACCTTCTCTATCCATTTGTTAGTTGGTGGGCATTTGGGTTGTTTCCAACTCTTTGCTATTGTGAACAAAGCCGCAATAAACATGAATCTGCATGCACCACACTTTTTTATAGTCTATCTTTATAGGAGGGAGTTCTGGTATATTAGTTGGGGTATACTACTAGCCCAAAGGTGATGACACTCTGATAGTTTTATTCCACCAGTGGCTCTGAGAGAGAAAATGGGCAGTCTCATCCTGAGAGATTTACAGTCTCTGATAACCGTCTGTAGGGTCAGCTACCAATCCATTCCAACTTGATGGCAATGATAGAGACAAGAGATTCTAGTTGAAAGAATTCAGTGTACAAATTTAGCCTAAAGATTGCCTAGGGTTCGTAAAATGGCCTTCAGCAATATTGCTCAAAAGAGTTACCATGCAGCATTCTGGAAGTATTTGCAAGAACCGTGAATGAAAGATTCTAACTTGAATTGTCAAAACTGAGTGTACCATTAATAGACTTCACAGTAATGTATTGGGGTCACTTTGCAAAGGACCCTCAAAGCTAGTTGTTAAATACTCAGGAAGTGTGCAAGCAGGTTGTAGAACCACTGGTATCGTGGCTTCTGCATAACCACCTTCTGTTGAATTGATTCTTACTCATAGAGAACTCCCGTCTGTCAGGGTAGATCTGTGCTCTGGACAGTTTTCAGTAGCTGATCTTTCAGAAGTAGATCACATAGCCTTTGTTCTGAGGTGTCTCTTGGTGGACTTGACCTTCCATTTTCTGAATTAGCAGCTGAACACTTAGATGTTTGCACCACTCAGAGACTCCTGTATCTGCGATAGTGAGAACTTTTCTCCCTGGAAATAAACACATCGGACAAGTCCAGGCTGTCTCCACCTCAGAGCTGAGTGGCCAGCACATCACAGCTGAGAACAGTATTTGGGATTTGACCTATACAGACAGTATGTTAAAAAGCAGTTCCTTCGCGGGGG
>NW_006399844.1:6711371-6738665 GCF_000299155.1 Elephantulus edwardii | reverse complement strand
TGAGGGAGTTTTTCTTTTGCTTTTCAAGGAGAGGAGCAAATGGGGGGAGGGAGGAGGGGTTTGTGCGGGGAGAAGGGTGCAACAATGAATGAATGGAATAAAAAAAAAAAGCAGTTCCTTCAAATGCTGTATGTTTTATTTTAGTAGAAATTGAGCTCTGATGGTGAAGTGGTTCAAACTGGATTCCTAACCAAAGGCTGTACCTCTCTGGTGGTTCAAATTCACCAGACACTCTGCTGGAGAGAGATGGGCAAGCCACTCACCCTCATTTGATTGCCTCAGAAAATTGATGGACAGTCAGCTGTGGGACAAGATCAAACCAATGTCAATGAGTATACTGAGACTCCCCAGAGCCACCTGGTTTGAATCTACTAGCTGTTCCACAGGAGAGAGATGGGCAATCTCCTCCCCTGAGATTTATCGTCTATGAAAACCTACTGGAGGGTCACCTATGAGTTGGTTCCAATGTGAGGGTACACAACAACAACAACAACAAAATACTGAGCCATGGTGTGTTATGGCTGCTGACTATAAGGTCAGAAGTTTGAATCCACCAGTCATTCCATGGGAGAGAAATGAGCAGTATCTTTCTATAACATTTTTTTACCCCAATAGAGAGATTGTTACTTTTATTAAGTGTTGTCAAGTTGGAACCTACTCATAGTTGAACCTCTAGTGGCTTTTCAGAGGCTGTAAATTACACAGGAGGAGATGGCATGTCTTTCTCCCATGCGGCAGTTGGTAGATTTGAACTGTGAGCCTTTAGGTAGGCACTGCAATTTCTTACAGCTAGGCCACCAGATAACTCCATAGAGAGATAATAGAAATAAACCATGTATATCTTGGTTTGATGTAAATTCTCACTAAATTTCTTTGTCAATTCAATGTAACCTCATACAAAATTCTAGCAGATTTTACAAATAAACATTGATGAACTGATGCTAACATTTATATAGAAAATCAAAGCCATTAAAATAGTCAGACCCATCAGGGTGGGCAGGGCAGGGCTTGGGGCATATTTTGCTTTTCACATTAACTCTGTTTTAGGCAAATGGTGTGATCCTGAGTCTCAATGGATGTGGCCTACTTAGAACTCTTGACTCTCCTTACGCCATAGCTCTGGACCCTGCACAGTCCATCTGCTCGGGTACAGATATGACTTCCTGTTTATTTTATTTTTAAAAATTGTGATTTGAATGAAAGTTTACAAAAAAAACCCCATTTTTAAATCATTCCTGCGTATTTTATTCCATAACATTAATTACAACACTCAGTGTCGGATTGTCCACTCTTTCTATATTGCCTTTTCCTTCACCCATATTAATAAATATTCATTGTTGTTGTTGTTAAGTGCCGTCAAGTTGTAGACGACTCATAGCAACCCTATGAATGAAAGACCTGAACAATTGTATAACTTTCATTGTTTCTCCAGGTTCATAGGGTATCCAGAGGCAAGCTATTTCAGAAGTGGATGCCACTCCTGCTTCAGGGAGCTCCACCAAACACTGTCCATCGTAGGTAACCGTTATCACATTTTACACATCATTATCTGTGAATTAATTTTTTGTCCACTGATTTTCCTCTCTGGTAAAGCCTTTCTTTACTATTTTATAATAGTGGTATTAAACAATGTTTGTCCTTCTGTGATTGACTTAGGGAGCTCTGTTGGCTTAGTAGTAAGTTGTTGCACTGCTAACCCGAAGGCACCTGGTTCAAATTCACCAGCTGCTCCACAAGGGAAAGATGGGCAATCTTCTCCCATGAGACTTACTGCCTCTGAGAATCTGCTGGCACTATGTTTCAGCTATGAGTTAGTTTCCCCTCCATAGTACATAACAACAACAACAACATTTCACATAATGTCCTCTAGGCTCATCCATGTTATTTAATGGTTTGGTTTTTTTTTTTTTTCAAACTGTTCACTATTTTTCAGTGTTGCATAGTACTCCACTATGTGACTGCACCATAGCTCCTCTATCTGTTCATCCATTGATGGACAAGTCTTTGTCATTTTGAATAACACATCCATAAACATTATGTGCATCCATCTGTTTGTTTCCAAGCTCTTATTTCTTTAGAGTGTATACCCAGTAGTAGAATAGCTGGGTCAAATGGTATCTATATTTTAAGGAAACATCAGACAATCTTCAATAGGGGTTACACCATTTCACCATTTTACATTTCCACCAACAGTGGGACTAGAGTTTCAATCTTTTCATGCCCTCACCAGTATTCATTGTTCACAGACTTGTTTGTAATCTTGGAGATTGAGTAGAGGGTTGCTATGAGGGGGATTGACTCTAGAGTAGTGGATTTGGTATTTGGTTTTTATTACACTGACCTCCCTGCAGGCCGCAAAGGGGTCAGGCATTGCTCTCTTCCAGTAGCTTTGTTCTTTTCAACCACCCACTTCCCCAAGTCCCTGAAGGGCACCTTGCTGACTTTTTGAGAGCATTTCCTCAATAGCCTCTTTGCACACTTACTTTGAACCTGAGTCTTTTCAGCTTCCGCTGATCCTTTCCATACATGCAATTAATTCTCTGATAATGAGTAAACAGCTAATATACTCACTATCAAAAACAGAATATCCTTATTAAGTGTAGATTCTGGTAGGAAAAATGACACAAGAATAGACAACAATGGTTACAAGAAGGTCTCCAATTCCATGCACAAGGTTAACAGGTGGAGAAGGGTAAAAAGAAAAGTCCGTGTTCTACTGAGGTTCACAGTTGCCAGCAGAGCTCTGGTGGTGGTTCATTCTAATGTCTTTAGGTGCTTTCAAATTGACTCTGACTCACAGTGATACTATGACCGATAGAGCTGAACCTTGCCCTACCCGACCCCATTCTCATCACCTCTGTCACGCTCGAGTCCATCGTGACAGTCACTGTGCCGCTCCGTCTCATTGAGGGGTGTCTTCTCTTTCACTGACGCTCCACCTTTCCCACTATGATGTGTCTCTCCAGGTACTGGTTCCTCCTGACAGCATACCCAAAGCACTGAGATGGCATTTCACCATCCTCACCTCCAGAGCACTCTGGTTCAAGACAGATTTGTTCATCTGCCAGTTCCTAGTATATTCAATACTCTTAGCCAACACCACAATTCTTAATAGTGGTTCCTAGAGAATAACTTAATTATGATCTTACCAAATTACCTGATGACTCAAATTTCCTTCATTGCCATATCAGAGACTGGGAGAATAATCAAATAAGGTGAATCTCAAACTCGAGTACACCGCCATCCCAATCCTCTGGACGGCTCATTGACGCACAGGTTGCTGAGCTCCACCCCTGGCTTCTGATGCACTAGGTGTGGGTGAAGTCCCATACCTTACATTTCTAATAAGTTCCCAGGTGATGTTGCTGGTCCAGGGAGCAGTCGTCAACACAAAGCCTGGATGAAGTAATGAAGATTATACAACCTTCTCTGGCTCCCTTGCTGCTTTGATTGACAGGACAAAAGGAGGCATTGCATGTGAGGAGAGTCTGTAGTTCTACAAGTCACCTCATTTGGGTATTCACAACATCCTCACGCCATCATCATAAGAGGAAATGGAAATTCAGAAACGTTCATTTGTCAGAAGTTTTTTGGGTAAGGAAAAGGTGAATTTGGAATTCAAATACAAGTTTTCTCAACTCCAACGTCAAATTTTATTTGCTATATTGTACTGTCTGCCAGCAACCCTTAGCCATAATAAGTGAATAAGTGTGAAGGTTTCATTTTATTATATTGTATCCTACCTGCTAGTTTTTCTTTTACTTTATTTTTATTTATCTCCCTACACCCACCCCGACCCCAATAGTCCAATAATCTGAGCTGCTGGTACAGTCCATAGTGAGTTGTACTGTTAATCAAAAGAACTTGCGTCTCCAGTGGTTCAGAGGCTCTTTGGGAGAAAGACAGGCAATCTCCTTCCTTTATGGTTTTAAAGCCTTGGAAATCCAATGAGTCAGAATCGACTTTGATGGCAGTGAGAAGGGAAGATTTTAATATACAGCCGGAGTTCAATTCCTGGTCTAAAACAAGCATTCGCTGTCTGAGCCTCATTTTTCCTCATCTGTAAAATGGAGACTCGTATGACAGCTGGCAAGGTTTTAGGCACAATGTTTTAGCTGCAATCATTTGCCAAGCAATTTCTTCTAGCTCCTCTTCCTTATCACCATAATGAAATTTAAAAATTAATCAGGCGATATATTCTTTTCCTTCTCCCCCTGTGATAGTTCCATTAACAGGAACTCATTCTAATCTGAATGTACTGAAATTGTCTTCTTGGTATGTCTTTTACTTGTATTTTTTTTTTTAACTAGGAGTGTTGTGATTATTAAATGAAATTTTTTTAAAAAAAATACACAATGCAATGGAATTGATTAGGCCTTATGGTGACCCCATGTGTTAGAGGAAAATTTCTCCACAGAGTTTTCTTGGCTATAATCTTTGTGGGAGCAGAGAGCTAGATCTTTCTTCTGAGGCTCCAGCATGTCAGTCCAAAGCATGACACTTAGGTTAGTTGGTGGTGGGGGCGTCACTGAGTCAGTTCCAATTCATAGAGACACTAACTACAACAGAACGAACGCTGTCTGATCTGGTGCCAGCCTCACAATCTCTGCTGGCTTAACCCTTTTGGTCCAGTGCCTGTGTCCATCCATCTCACTGACAGTCTTCCTCTCTTTCCACTCACTTTCCCAAGCCTGATGGTCTTTTCCAAGAAGTGACTCCTGATAACACGCCCGAGGCACTTGAGACAAAATCCTACTGTCCTGGCTTATATAGAGCACTCTGCCTTCATGTCTTCTGACACAAATTAGCGTCTTTTGAACTATTGAGGTTAGTAGTCAAGTGTTTGTGTCACCAGGGATCTTTCTTTTTTTTTTTTAAATGATACTAGTTTATTTACAAAATTTGAATACATTGTTTTTCAGACCAGACTCTTTCAATTTCCCTCAACCCCCAACCCATCAAATTACATACCAACCCTCACACAATCTCATCCCTCTGCTTCCACCCCCCCCCCCAATGCTCATTCTCATTCTACAATAATGGTTTTATACAATATTTGTCCTTGTGGGACTGAGTTCACTCAGCATAATGCTGCCCAGTTCCTCCCAAGCTAGGTAATAATGTACATAATGATCTCTTCTCTTCTCTTCTCTTCTCAATGTACCATAATTTCTCAATTATTATTTTGGTTGGACATTTGGGCTATTTCCATGTTCCTGAGATAATGAATAATGCTGCTATGAACATTGGTGTACAAGTCTCTGTTTGTGCCTCAGTTTTCATTTTCTCAGGGTATATTCCAAGCAGTGGAATAGCTGGGTCATATGAAATTTCTATGTTCAGCTTTTTGAGGAAGCACCAAACTACCTTCCAGAGGGGTTGTACTATTTTACAATCCCACCAACAATGTGTAAGAGTTCATATATTGCCACATCCTCTCCAACATTTGTTACTTGCTGTCCTGTTAAACTTTGCCAATGTTACTGGCATGAGATGGTATCACATTGTGGTTTTGATTTGTATCTCTCTTGTTGCCAGTGATTTGGAGCACTTCTTCTTGTGTCTGTTGGCCATTCGAATATCTTCCTCTGTGAAATTTTTTTCCATGTCTTTTGTCCATTTTGTAATTGGGTTATCAGTTTTTTCTAGTGCAGGCCCAGGAGTATTCTCTAACTTTCACTATGAGACTTTAGTCTGAGATATTACCAAATGTTTGTTCCCAGTCGGTATGTTCTCTTTTCACCCTGTTGGAAAAAGTTTTGATGCGTACAGGGATTTAATCTTTAAAAGGTCCCAATCATCAATTTTATCCTCTTCCGGTTGTGCATTTCTGGCTGTATTTAACAGTCTCTTTATTCCATAAACTAGGGCTTCTGAGCTTGATCTGTTTGCCTCTTATGAATGATATGGTTTTGGGCTTTACTCCCAGGTTTCTGATCCATCTTGAATTGATTTTTGTGTATGGTGTGAGATGTGGATCCTGTTTCAGCTTTCTGCCGTTGGAAGTCCCATTTTACCAGAACCATTTGTTGAAGAGGTTGTAATTTCCCCATTTGATAACTTTGATTTCCTTTAAAATGTTGTTGTTGTTGTGTGCCATCAAGTCAAAATCAATTCTTAACTGACCCTCTAGCAGGTTTTTAGAGGCAGTACATAGTACAAGAAGAGATTGCCCATCCTTCTCCCATTAAGCATCTGCTGGATTTGAACCACATGCCTTTGGGATAGTAGCACACTGTCTTACCACTAATCCACACAGCTCCGTGTTAAAATATTGTGTGTAAAATGCAAAACAATTATCCAATCAACAAACAAATATCTACTGACCACCTATGTTCCAAGTGTTAGGTATCTGTGTGTAGTAGTACGGAGTACCTATTCCTTTTGTGAAGGCACTTACATAATTATCCTCATGGTTTCTTTTTGGCATCTAACACTTGACACCTTCACAAAATTTCTAGTTTCCAATACTGATTTGCTTCAGGACTGTTCTAGTTTGCTGGTTGGTTTAGTGGCTTTTGTTGTGGGAACCAGAATACTGGCTGAGAGTTTGGAATCCTGTTTTAGAACTTCCAGAAGCTCCCAACTGTTTTCATACATGTGTACTTGTGATGTCAACAGTGAGACACTGCTGGTCTCAACAGTGATGGAACTCTGAGTGTAGTTTGCTGCTATGACTTCCAAGACAATAGCAGAAATCAGTCTTCTTCTTCTTTTTATCAGCATCTCCCACATGAAAATGAATGTCCGTGCTTAGAGCACCCACTCACCTTTGAGAGAGTCAGTTATGACTCATAGTGACCAACAGTGAGACACTGCTGGTCTCAACAGTGATAGAACTCTGAGTGTAGTTTGCTGCTATGACTTCCAAGACAATAGCAGAAATCAGTCTTCTTCTTCTTTTATCAGCATCTCCCACATGAAAATGAATGTCCGTGCTTAGAGCACCCACTCACCTTTGAGAGAGTCAGTTATGACTCATAGTGACCCTCCATAATGTTTTTTGAGGCTGTAAATCAAAACGAGAAGAGACTGTCTATCTTTCACCTGAGGAGCTGATGGCGAATTTGAACTGCTGGAGACAAGAGGCCTCAACTTGCTATGTGCTACTAGAGATTTCTACATTTGGGCCAGTGACTGGGAACTTCAGTGTTTATAATACTAAGTGACTTAAATGTCAGTGACCTTCATGCTACTGAGTTCAGTTCTCAGTGTTCCAACTTCTTAACCAACCCACTCACAGCACTTGATAGCCAAGATCTCCCTCTGATTCTCCTTTGAACACTTCCTTCCTTTGGCATTGAAGACATCACACTCCTCGTTTGTAGCCTTCTCACTTTCAGGGAAGTGTCCAAACATGAGCTCCTGATCTGCCTGTCTCTCAGCCAAAGACAGATCCATCCTTCTTGGTTTCAGACCAAAACTTCTGTAGTCACATTTGACTCCTCTCGTTCTCTGCCACCCCACATATAATCTGTTAGCAAATACTACACATGCTGCCTCCACTTGACCACTTCTCATCATCTCTGCTGTCACAACTTGAGTCCTAGCCACCATTGCCTCTTACTTGGATAATTTTAATAGCCTCTGAATTGATTTCCCTTTATACTGTTAGAGACCTCTCCAAAGTCTGTTGTCAGAGACCTCTCCAAAGTCCTGAAGAGCAAACATGTCAGTCTGGAGACTAAAGTGTGCCTGACTCAAGCCATGGTCTTTGCAATTAATAAGTAATTACTTGCTATGCATCAGAAAGCTGGACTATGACTAGGGATGACAGAAGGAGAATTGATGCCTTTGAGTTGTAGTGCTGGAGAAGAGTATTGACTATACCATGGACAGCTAAGAGGACAAACAGATTTGTCCTAGAGAGGGTGAGACCAGGCTGCTCCTTGGAAGCAAGGATTCTGAAGCTTCATCTGACATACTTTGGACATGTTGCAAGGAGGTCCAGTCCTTAGAGAGGGACATTATGCTTGGGAAGGTGGAGGGATAGCACAGGAAAGGAATACCCTCAATGAGATTGTATTGATTCAGTGAGTAGGGTAATGGGGATAGATAAGATAAATAGTCAATAAGATTGGCACAGGACAGAGCAGGGTTTAGGGCTGTTGTACATAGGGTCACTATGAGTCACAAGCGACTTGACAGCACATAACAACAGCGACAGCGTCCTTGCCCCTCTCCCAATAGTTATTCTTCAGAACAGTGGCCACAGTGAGGCTTTTTTTTTTCTTTTTAATTTTCATTTTATACTGATTTACTTACACAGTTTGTATGCATGGATTTTCACACTGGATCTTTCCCATTTCCTTTACCCACCCCTCCCTCCACCCATCAGATTACCACCCCACCCTCCCGCCGTCCATCTTCACTCCTCTGCTTCCACCCTGCCCCCTCTTCGATCCTCATACGTGTTTTACTACTTACATTCTATTTCTACAATAATGGTCCTATACAGTATTTGTCCTTATGGGACTGAGTTAGTTCACTTAGCATAATGCTCTCCAGTCTCTCCCAAGTTACATAGTGACTTTCAGAATCATTGCCACAACGAGGCTTTCAAAGTGTAAACAGATCATGACATGCCTTTACACCACCTAGTGGATCTTTTTATTTCTCAGAGAAAAAGCCAATGTCATGTTCTTAAAATGGCTCACAATCTACATACAGTCAGACACCTCACGGAATTTGGCTTCATGGTTTGGGTGGATAGAGTCATGGTTTCATGGGACATTCCAGTCAATTAGCCCAACATGATTTTTCAGTGCTTCTCTCTGCCTCTGAATAGTGGGGTGGAGCTCCCTGATTAAAACAAGCTTGGAAGGAGGAGTGGCATCCATTTCCATAATAGCTTGCCTCCAGAAACTCTATGAACCTGGAGAGAGGATGAAAGGCACCCAAGCATCGAGGTCTCTCCTTCATAGGGTCGCTATGAGTCACCTGCCTCCGAGTTAATTGGATAGTACCTGGAGTCTTAGAAGCTGGGAAGCTGCCGTCCCAATTACAAGATTGACATTTATTCAACAGAGGAAAAGGCAATAGTGGAAGAAGGTGAATCAGGAACAGGAAGATGAGATGGAATAAGTGGCTAATTGCCTCTATGTATGAGTTAACTGCCTTCTTTTCCACAGACAAGAAATATTGGATGGTGCCTAGGTGCCATTACTAGATATTTTGAAGAAATATTCTACAGAAAAGACCTGATTTAAAGGGATAAACATGGAATAAAATTTCAAATTTTCATAGAATTCATATGTTCTTGAGCTATTGAGGCTAGATGAATCCCTGAAACCATTGTCTTAAGATAATCTTTAAATCTTAAGCCAAAACTATTTCCTGGGGTGGGGGGGGGGGAGGGAACAACAAAAAAAACAAACAACCCCTCGTTGCCACCTACCCAGAATTAACCCATAGCTGAAGCTCAGTTGGCGCTATAAAATGACACCAGAAGAGAATTTGAACCTCCTGCTTTTGCATTAGCATCCAAATTACAGTTTGTCCACATTGGGTAAGGCACAGGACAGAGCAGGGTTTAAGGCTGTTGTACGTAGGGTCTCGAACTATGACTGTGAATCAGACTAGTAGCAATTAAAAAAACCTCATCAGGTACTGAGTATATGGCACTGAGGGAGGAACAACTCGGAAAGAGAGAGTGAAAAAGTTATTCAACTTGAAAATGTAATCAATGCCATTGAATTGTCCTTGTAGAAATGCTGAACTGTTATGTTTTCCGTAAATTTTAAGTTTCTATTGTCAGTTGAGGGAGCTCTGGTGACTTAGTGGTAAGAAATTGCACTGTCAGCTGCTCTGAGGGAGAAAGATGGGAAATCTCCTTTCATTCAAATACTTACCTCTCTGCAAACCAGCTGGAGTGTTAGCTATGGGTGGGTTTTGACCAGATGGAGCACAGCCACCACATTGTTGTAGGAGTGACAGTTTACAGAATTAATGGGCTTTCTATTTGACAATCCATGTCCATTTCGTTGCATAGCATTGATGGCAATTCCAACAATATGCTCTTCCCACTTTCTCCTCATCGTTTGTTTTCATTCATCCTTATTTCTTATTTCTTTCTGCTGCCTGATCTGTTTCTCTGGGAGAAAGTTGCCTTTTTTGATCTTGTGGCTCTAAGGGACACATTCCTCTAGTGTCAATCGTTTACCTTAAGGGCTTGTTTATTGTTTGGCTGCAATATAAGTTACAGGGATGATTTAAGCTTCGGACCTGTAGGATGACTAAGGGTCACCATCGTCTTGGGGTTCCTACCAATCTCTATCAGGCCAGTAAGACTGGTCTTTTTTTACGATTTTGAATTTTGTTCCACTGTTTTCTTCCATTTTATCCAGGATCTCCTCTTAGGATTCCTTTCAGAGAGGTCATAAATGGGGGGGGGGGGAGGGGAGCATCATCTAGCTCTTTTTTGCCTTTGAACTGTGGTATTGGTCATGGGTATTGAAAATCACATGGGCTGCCCAAAGAACAAACAAGTCTATCTTGGAGGAAGTGCAACTAGGGTATTCCTTCGAGGCAAGAATGGTGAAACTTCATCTCCCTTACTGTGGCCTTGTTGTCAGGAGGGGCTAGTCCTTGGAAAAAGACATCATGCTGGGCAAGGTAGCCGGTGAGAGAAAGAAAGGAAGACTCAACAAGATGGCTTTAATACAGGGAGTGTAACAGTGGGCTTGAGCATGGTGGAAATGATGAGGGTGTTGCCAGATATGGTAAAGTCCTGATCATAGGTTTTGATCAAAGATTCACAGAGTTGCTGTCAGAGCCAACTGGATGACACCTAACAACATTAGCCCCTTGAACTAACAGTCTTTGGTTTTCTTTGCTATAGATAAGGAGAGAACAATAATTACACCTTGGATAGATTCTTGCAAGCTTTCAAGAAATTAATGTATGTTTTGCTGTATATATTTGTAATAACAATTTTTTATATTATTATTATTATTTTGTGTGTGTACCATCAAATCAGATCTGACTGGTACAGGAGGAGATTGTCCTTCCTTCTCCAGCATAGCATTTGGTGGATTCGAACCACGCACCTCTGGGATTTCAGTGCAGCTTCTTGCCACTAGGCCAAACAACTTTTTTTTTTACATGATCCACAAGCCCTACGTATTCTGACCCTCTTGCCCTGGGAAACTTCTTATCAACCCTAGTTGCAACCAAGTTGATTACAACTACAGAAACCTCATTGTAGCTGAAACTCAAAGTCTACAGTTCTTAGTGTTGATTACACTCTAACACCAAGAAAACAAAAATTGCCACAACAGGAGCGATAAGCAACATCATGATAAATGAAGATTGAAGTTGTTAGATATTTCACTTTATTTGGGTCCACAATCAACATGCATAGAGATGGCAGTCAAGAAATTAAATGATGGATTGCAGTGAGAAATTCTGCTACCAAGCACCTCTCTAAAGGAGCAAGGATGCCAGTTGAAAGACTAAGATGAGCCTGATCCAGGCTTTTCACTTGCTTCCTATGTATATAAAAGTTTTACAAAGAACAAGAAAGGTCCAAAAAAGGATTGATGCCTTTGAATCATGGTGTTGGTGAAGAATATTGAATATCCCCATGGACTGCCAAAGAACAAACAAGTCTGTCTTGGAGAAAGTGCAAGCACAGTGCTTCTTGGAGGCAAGCGTGGTGGAATTAATCTCACTTACTTTGGGTATGGCAGAAAGAACCTGCCCTTGGAAAAAGACATCTTGCTAGGAAAAATAGAACACTCGTGAAAGAAAGGAAGGTCTTAAACAGGATATATTAACACAACTACTGTAATAGTAGGATTATAAGCATGATGGAGACTGTAAGAGTGGCACAGGGTAGAACACAGTTTTGAGCTATAGTTCGAAGGGCCACTATGAGTCATAGCCAACTTGATGGCACCTAACAGCAACAAGACAACTTTCTACCACATTATTTTATTTCTTCTTCTGTGGTGTCTTGTGTGTTGCCATGATGCTTAAAACTATGTCATTATTATTTCAAATACCACCGATATTTGAAATACTAAGGTGTACAAGTTTCAGCAGACTTCCAGTGTAACACATACCAGGAAGAAAGGCCTGGAAATCTGTTTCTGGAAGTTAGCTGGTAAATTACAACTGAGTATTGTCTAACCTAGTGCTGGACAAGAAGTCCCCTAGACTGGAAGGACTATACAATAGCTGAAAAATGGCCTTAAACACAATAATGATTTTAAAGATGGCATAAGACCGATAATATTTAGATCTGTTATTGATAAAGTGGTCATCAGTTGACATCAACTTCCAAGACAATTAATCACCAACAACTGTGTGAACCTGCCCCATGTAACTCATCTCATAAACCAGAAACAGCCACCTCAATGCAGCTAAGCTCAGTCCAAATACTGTCATGTTGTTGTTGTTATGTCCTGTTAGTTCCGTGACTCATAGTGACCCTATGTACAACAGCTCTGAATCCTCCCCTGTCCTGAGCCAGTCTCATTGATTCTGACGCACCTACCTCCATTGACCCAATTACTGTGGTATTCCTCTCCTGCACTGTCCCTCCACTTTTGCTATTTTGTTAGTTGACAATTATTTAAATAAATTGACCCCTCTTAATTCCCAGAGTCTTGAGAATATTTTGTCTACAGAAACTTTGCTGGGCTGCTACTTGTAACAGGGATTGATTGAAATATGGAAGCAAAAATGCCTGGTACAACCACTTGGAACGCAGTTTGGCGTTTCCTTAAAAAGCTGGACATAGAAATTCCATATGACCCAGCTAATCCACTGCTTGGAATATACCTCGAGAAAATAGGAACTGAGTCATAAATGGAGACTTATACACCAATGTTCATAGCAGTGTTATTCACCATCTCAAGAATATAGAAACAGCAAAATGTCCCACCACAATTGAATGGATTAAGAAATTATGGTATGTTCACATGATAGAATATTGTACAGCATGCAGGAGCAATGATATTTTAAATTACTACCTAACTTGGAAGGGACTGGGGAGCATTATGCTAAGTGAACTAACTCAGTCTCATAAGGATAAATTCTGTATAAGACCATTATTGTAAAATGAGTATAAGGATCCAAGTGGGGGGGAGGGGGGAGGCAGAGGAGTGAGTATGGGTGGGGGATGGGGTGTTGTTAATCATAGGGTCACACAATTTGATGGGTGAAGGGAGAGTGTGAAGGAAATGGGAAAGACCTGGTGTGAAAAACAATGTATTCAAACTTTTAAAACAAACCAATATAAAATAAGATAGAAAAAGAAAACGTAAATGCCTATCCCAGTGTGAAACACTTTGCCCAAAGCAGAAAAAAAGTGTTTTGAGCCACTACACATACCTGCCTCCCTAAATGGGATGCAAAACAAAATCCTTTTAAACAAAGCATGCAAATGACATTTGTCCCTCTGCTGCACCAATCCACTCAAATTGACTCCAAGAAAAAAAAGAGGTTCAAATTAGTTCCTCAAGCCCCATCCCAGGCCAATTCTTTCTGAGCAATTGCTAGAACCAATGCTTCACAAATACTAGGTTCTTAATTCCATTTTAAGTAGCACAGTCACAGCTTAACATTCAAGTCTTATTTCCTTCATTCACTCATTATTATTGTGTTGGAACCAACCAACAGTTGATTCTTTCCTGGGTATTCCAGGCCTAGGAAGAGGTTGTCCATCTTTCATCTATGGGTCCACTGGTGGATTCAAATCACCAGGGCCACATGACCTTTGGATCAGCAGTGTAGCTCCCTATGACTATGTCACCAAAGCTCTCAGTCATTATTTAAATGGAGCATTTTACCACTTTCCATTGCTGTTGTCAAGTGTTGCATGGTCTATTCTGACTGATAGCAGTACCATATAACAGAGTGGATTGTTGGATTGTCTGGTAGGGCTCTTGGCTGTACTCAAGGAAGGAATCTTGGTGATACAACAATTACATACTCAGCTGCTAACAAAAAGTCAACTTTTGGAACTCAACAGCTGTTCTGCAGGAGGAAATCTACAGTGATCTGTTCCCATCAATCTAGAAAACCTATGCGACATTTCTTCTCTATTCAATAGGGTTTTTATGTGCTGGAATCAACTGGAGGGGCTACAATAACTACAATCTTTATAGGAGCAAGAAGAGCCTTTGAGTAGCTTTCAATCTTTTGGTTGTTGTTAGAATCATTGAGTTGGAATCACAGTTAACCCACTAGCAGGTTTTCAGAGGCAGTAAATCACATGGGAGGAGATTTCCTATCTTTATTCCACAGAGTTGCTGGTGGATTTGAACTTCGTATCTTTGGGCTGGAAGTGCAACTCCTTACCACTAAGCCACCAGGGCTCTACAACCTTTTGGTGATTGTTGTTGTTGTTGATTGCTATCGAGTCGAGTATGACTCATAGCGACTCTATGAACAAAAGACCTAATGCCTTTCCATAACTGTCATCATTTCACCAAGTTCATAGAGTTTCCAGAGGCATTTGGTTTAGGAAGTCGATGCCACTCCTGCTTCCAAACCTGTTTTGCAACTGGGAGCTCCACCCACATTGGGAAACCATTATGGTATTTGATACCCCAATGGCACAAGGTTCAGCATCACAGCAAACCCAGATTACCTCAGAATAGCAAATTGACGAAGAGTGATGTACAAAGTAGAAGAATGTTCCTCCAAATGTAACAACATTGGTCTCATTTAGCTGTGGTTAAGTGTTGTCAAGTCGAATATGACTCATAGCAACCCTATGAACAAAAGACCTGAACTCTGTTCTCTAATTAACATAATGTCTATATGATTACAGAGTTACTGGAGGCTTCTGTTTTAGGAAGTGTATGCCACTCCTGCTTCCAAATCTTAATCAATCTGAAAGCTTCTTCAAACACTGTCCATGATGAGTAATGGTATTTGACACAACTATGGTACAGTGTTCAGCATCACAGCAACTCCAAGTTGTTCAGGACAGCAAATAGACAAACAACTGCTGTACTACTTAAAAAATGTTCATTCTAAAACCAATAAATTTTGCCTGAGGACCTGTGGCCCAAGAGCCATACAGAGTTTTAAAGACACACCCTTTATCAGGCCTTGGTCCTTGTTGGCTAAAAGGTACCAAAAACCAACTGACACCACTTGTGGAGGGGAAAATAAACCAATATCACAAGTCAAACACAACCCCAAACTTTCCTTATGTGACCCCCATCAAGACTCGAGAAAGCAGCTTCCGTGGTAGAACCACTCCTTGGTGGTTCCAGGCCAACCCGAACCTTAGCACAAAACATTTAATCTTTGTGACATCAGAAATCCTTTAAATGAAAATAAAGAATAAGAGAGATATGAAATGGATTATATCAATATAAGGAATGTTAGATCAGGAACGTGAATAAAGTAGTTTAAACTGTGAATTTGACTCTTAATATCAAGTTATGCCAAGAAATCTGGAGGACAATCACTTGGCCAGCAACTGACTGGAAGAGATCTATATTTGTTCCCATTACAAAGAAAGGTGATCCAACAGAGTGCGGAAATTATAAAACAATACCATTAAAAACACATGCGAGCAAGAGTCTGCTGAAGATTATCCAAAAAAGACTGGAACAGCACATCAATAGAGAACTGCCTGAAGTGCAGGTTGAGTTTAGAAGGGGTCATGGTACTAGAAATATTGTAGCTAATGTTGTTAGATGGATCTTGGCTGAAAGCAGAGAGTACCAGAGGAATGTCTATCTGTGTTTGATTGATTATGCACAGGCATTTGACTGTGTGGATCACAACAAACTGTGGCTAACTCTCAGAAGAATGGGAATCCCAGAACACTTGATTGTGCTATGCAAAATCTATAATTGGACCAGGAGACAGTTATCAGAATAGAGCAAGTAAACACTGCCTGGTTCCAAATTGAGAAGGGTGTAAGCCAGGGATGTGTCCTATCTCCATACCTTTACAATCTATATGCAGAACAGATTTTCCGGGAGGCTGGGCTCTATGAGGAGAAATTGGCTTCAGGATTGGAAGAAGACTCATCAACAACCTGTGTTATGCCGATGACACAGCCCTGCTTGCCGAAACTGAGGAAGACCTGAGGTGCTTGCTGCAGAAGGTCGAGGAATGCAGACTTAAATATGGTTTCAGGTGCAATATCAAGAAGACAAAGATTCTCATCACTGGGCTGATTGGCAGCATCATAATAGATGGCGAAGAGATTGAGATTGTTCACAGCTTTAGTCTGCTTAGCTCTACAATCAACATTCTTGGCATCAACAGCCAGGAAATTAAAAGACGCATTGTGATTGAAAAGTCTGCTGTCAGAGACCTCTCTAAAGTACTGAAGAGGAACAATGTCCTTTTAGAGACTAAGGTGTACCTGATACAAGACATGGTCTTTGTAATCACTTGCTATGCATCAGAGAGCTAGACAATGACAAGGGATGACAGAAGGAGAATTGAGACTTTTGAGCTGTGGTGTTGGAGAAGAGTATTGACTATATCATGGACTGCTAAGAGAATGAACAGATTTGTCCTGGAGAGGATTAAAGCAGGCTACTCCTTGGAAGCAAGGATTCTGAAACTTTGTCTGACATACTTTGGACATGTTGCATAATTTGGACCAGTCCTTGGAGAGGGACATCATGCTTGGGAGGGCGGAGGGACAGTGCAGGAGAGGAAGACCCTCGATGAGATGGATTGACTCAGTCACTGGGGTAATGGAGATAGGTGTGTAAGAGATAATAAGACTCACACAGGATAGACATGGGTTTAGGGCTGTTGTACATAGGGACGCTATGAGTGGCAGGTGACTCGACGGCAGATAGCAACGACACAACAACTTAGACAAAACCCAGAAATGTTGAATTTCACCCAGAGATTTGAATGGCCTGGCTTAGCCATAGCCAACAAAGTGAAAGTGGAGCATACTTGGATTAGTAAAATGTGAGTACATGGAAATGATAACCAGAGCAGGTAGAATTACAGACCAACACCCTGCCAGAAACATAATCACTCTGTTAGAAAACAAGGACAGAGTGTGTGTGCATAACAACCAAATCTCTTGAACCACAGAGTTGGAAACAACTGTACCCAGCTCAAAGATGGCAGCTAACAGCACCATTCTCCACAGTCCTGGCAGTAATCCTATCTCCTATATCAGGATCTCCACAGGCTCCTCCACTTCTTCTGAGTCCTCCATTCTAGAGATTCTGCCTGTGATTTCCCTATTCCATGTGGCATTCCACTTTATTCAAATTTTTAAAATTGTGGTTTCTCTCAATTTTGCCTCACTGACATGAATAAACTAGTTTGAATCCCTAGTTTCTTAATCTGATTATTGAAAAAGATGAAACCTTTGGTTTTGTTTGGGGATGGGGAAGATGTTGGTCTGGCATTAAATTATTAAAAACCAACATTTTGTAGACCCTTGTGTAACGGAATTCTGGGAAACTTGCTCAGACATGTCTCCAACTAAGCTTTTGCAGGAACAGAAATGGTCTAGGTCTTTCCACGAAATTATGAAACAGTTCTTCTTAGGAGTATGGTTTAGTCATAATTAAGCTTCCCTCATCAATGCCTGAGAGTGTGTCACATGTTTTTATTAACTCAGATTCAGGAAGATGCTTAATTCAATGATTTCCAGAAAAAAAGAGGCAGGTATTATCAATAATCCCATTGAGCAAATCACCAGAAAATCCCAGGTCTTCTTTTTCTGCTGATTGACCAATAGTGTATTTACCCCACTTGTCAAAAGAGAAAAATCAAATAACCAGAAGAGGGTAATATTGACTTTACAGAGGGAGCAGAAGCTTTACTGCTGGAAATCCCCTGTGTGAACAGTTTGGTATTTTCTTTTAGAGTGTGGACTTCCTAGGATGGTGGAGAAAAGCCAGACCAAGTGTCTGTTGGAAGTATGACCCTCAGCCAATGGCTCATACCTTGGCTCCAAGTTTCTCCTCCCAAACCATCAGGCAAACTGGCCCAGTTACAATGTTTAACTTGTGCAATTTTTCTGTTGTACACTCTTCCGATACACATTTGCAGGGGCTGCTACTGAACTGGCTTCCCCCCCAACCCCGCCTTCTCTGCCTTTTTTCATCTGGTCCTTTTATAACTAGCTACAAATATTACAAGTGCCTGGGAGGGTGGACAAAGTTTAGCACCACAATGGTCCCTAATAGAGGCTTCTACAGGAAGAGGGCACAGAATCAAACACAAACATTCTATCACCTTCCTCCAAGCCCTCTGAATGACACGACTTCTACGTTGGGGACAGCTTAGTGATGAATTCTTTGCTGTTAAACAGCCATCAGAAGGCACAGGTTTCTTCTTAAGATACCACGTAAACAGCAGTGATGACATAGAACAGACTCCTCTAGGACGGGGGCAACAGAAAGGCATGAGTTGGCATTGGAAGCAGGATGCTGAAGCTATCCCCTTACTGGAGGGATGCTAAGTCAATGCCGATCACAGGACAGGAAATGAGCTTCCCAATTCACCCCATTTTTCAAGTGGGTGTATTTTGAGATACCCCAGGCTGTTCTGAGTATGACTTGTGTGGGGTTTCCCCTGTTCGGGTAAGAGAAGTGATTCAGCTCTTTGGCTACTTGCCTTTAATGACTTTTAAAAATTTTTTGCCTTCCTTGACTTCGAGCTTTTGCCTTGACACTGTTGTAGACAAAACACTTCTGACAACTGGGGATCACTCAGCTGAGCTGCTTACAAGAGAACCAGATGCCTACATGGAAATTCTCTAAGCTCTGCCAGCAGTCCAGGGAGTAGTAGGACAGTACACATAAAAATAAAAGATGTTATTCAGCAGTTAGTGTGACCCAGCTGGCGTTCTTGAGTGTGCACTTGGCTGCTGACTGAATGGTCCAAGGTTTGAGTTCACCCAGGAGTGCCCTGGAAAAAAGACCTGGCAACCTGTGTCCTAAAATGCCAATCTGTTGAAAATCCCCTGTGAAGCAAAGTTCAACTCTGAATGCACCATGAACCAGAGTTGTCGTGGGTCAGATGTGATTAGATGGCAACTGGTATTTACTGGATTTTGTGCATCAGCCACTGCTCTCAGCACTTTTCACATGTTCGCTTATTCAGTGCACATAAGAGCTCTGTGAGGTGATTTGTGGTGTAATGCCCATTTACAGATGAGGAAATATGGGAACAGAAAGGTTTAATAACTTTCCCCAAACCACACAGTGGTGGGGAGACGCCTGCCAGACACAGGAAGCTAAGACTGTGACTTTTGAAAGGGCAGTTCGAGGTAAACATGCTTGGTGAGACCATGGACCCTACTCTTGAAATTCCTTTGGGTTGAGGAGACCTTTGAAAATACAGTGAGCTGAAAATAAGAAAAGAAAAGGAAAAAAATATGTTGTTGTTGTTATGTGATATATATATTAAACTCATTGCCATCCAACTGGCCTTACAGCAGGTTTTCAGAGACTGCAAATATCACAGGAGAAGATTGATCATCCTTCTCCCAGAGATCCACAAAGTGGATTCGAACTTCTATTGAAGGGCAGTCTTGGGGTTAGTGGAACTCCCTACAGACTACAGCTCCATTGCTGCTGGGTTCCATTGAATCAGAAACGACTCAGCTGACCCTCCAGCGGGTTTTCAGAGGCAGTAAGTTACACAAGAGGAGATTGTTCATCTTTCTCTCATGGAGCAGCTTGTGGATTCAAACTGTGTGCCTTTGGGATTGCAAGACTGCTTCAATCACTAGGCCACCAAAACCTTGGTTAATTTCATCTATTAAAGCAACTTCATTTAAGTGAAATTTTAACCTTAACAACATTCCATAAATTCTGTCCATTTTAAAACTTCAGGATTACTTTCACATCCAAATATCTCCCTTCTCCAAAGGCCACCACATAGTACCTTTGCCGCTTCTTAGTTATTAAAAATGTTGTGTATGAACTTTATGAACTTTGTATGTAAACCAGTATAAAAGAAAATTTTTTAAAAATGCCAGCAGAAAAAAAAGTGTTGTTGTTGTGTTTTTGGTGAAAATTTACAAGTCAAACCAGATTTTCCTTTAACTATTTGTATACAGCTTTTTCCATAGCATTGGCTCTTTGTTTCTCAACACATCAATATTCTTATTGGTTCCATTCTTCCAGTTCTGCTTTGCTCATCAGGCTTCCCTGCCCTTCTTATCTTGCTTTAGGGTGGCTGGTGACATTTTAGTCTATATCTATACAGTTAATTAACTTTAGGGAGCACAGTATACTTATAGGTAATGCTTTTTCTTTTATTAGCCAATCGACCATTTGGGAGGGAGCTCTGGTGGCTTAGAAATAGGGAGTTGTGCTGCCAACACAAAGAAATTCGGTTCAAATCCACTTGATGCTCTGAGGCAGAAAGATGAGACCTATTTCTGTGCAATTTACTGTTTCTGAAAACTCCCCAGAGAGTCATTTGTGAGTCATTTCCAACTTGACAGCACACAGCAACAATAACAACCATTTTGGGTGAAAGGTGACTACCGAGAGTGGCCTCAAATTCAAAGGGAAATAGTCTTGGGGTTCCTCTAGTCTCTACTGATTAGGTTAGTTTGGCCTTTTAAAAGAATTTGAATTTTGTTCTGTTTTTCTTCCATTCTAACCAGAACCTTCTATTGTGTGACTGAGCCGGTATACAGTCGATACTGGTAGTCAGGCGTGATCTTAGTCCTTCTGATCTCAGGCTAGAAGAGATTGGATGTCTCCTTGGCTATTCAAGGAAATTTTTCCTTGAGTCTTTGGCTTCCTTCACTTTCCTTGGCTCCAGATGAGAAGAGCTTTAATGGCTGCTTACAAGCTTTTAAGAACCCAGATGGTACTCACAAGACTAGTAAGAGGTACGTTATCTTTATGAACTATATTATGCCAATTGTCTGAGTTGTCTCGAGATTGTTATGGTAGTATCCATGACTATGCATATATAATTTATATACAAATACAGATTTATGTCTATATTTTAGCATATATAAACATGTGTATTTTATATCTGCAGATACATCTGCATGAGCACACTCACATACGTACATATACCCCTCTACACACATATGTGCATATGTATCTGCTTACATACACAACCCTGCACATATATTATTGATTGTTATTATAGATGTTGCAAAATGGTACATTACAGTATTTACCAAAGTTATTCCTACTGAGGTTATTCTTACCTACTTCTTAGTGTCTTCATTTACTGTGCAAATGTTCTGCAGAATTGATCCTAATCAGGTATTGCCTTTCCCACCACCCAAAAGAGCAAGTTATCTCCTAGCCAAAAGTGATTGCCTTTTCCTGATACCTGTCAAAGAGCCTTGCTTTTTCGTGTGTAGAACTATTACAAGTTGCTATCCCGCGGTCGCTTGTGGTTGCTGTGAGGCTGAACACTGTGACACGGATGTGTCAAATGCGTTAATGGTTGGTTACCCAATGTGGACTGAGAGTGGGGTGGAGCTCCCTAATTAAACAAGCGTGGAAGGAGGAGTGGCATCCACTTCCATAATAGCTTGCCTCCGGAAACCCTATGAACTTGGAGAGAGGATGAAAGGCACCCAAGCGTCGAGGACTCTCCTTCATAGGGTCGCTATGAGTCGCCTGCAACTCGATGGCACTTAACAACAACAACAACAGAACTACTACTGAGTTTTCATAAAAGTGAGACCATACAATATTTGTTCTTTTGTAATGGACTGATTTCACTCAGCATGATGTCCTCTAGCTTCACCCATGTTGTGATTTATGAGTTTCTCCTTATTCTTTATAGCTGTCATTGTATTCCACTATACCTTTGTATGTTTGGTTACTCATTGTAGGCACTTAGGTGGTTTCTATCTTTTTGTTACTATAAATAATGTTACAATGAGCATTGATGTGAACATGTGTATTCACGAACTGTTTTTATGCCTCTAGGATACATGTTTGGGAATAGGATTGCCGGAACATGAACTATTTCTATATCTAAGTTTTTGATGCAACATTATACTGTTTTCCATAGTGATTGCACCATTTTAAATTCTCGCCAGCATGTTAGAGTGTCAGTGTCCTCACAATCTCACCAGCGCTTTTAAAAGTTTTTTTATTTGTTGGTATTGTTTTGGTTCTTAGTCATTACCATTTTTGTGGGGGTGAGATGATATCTCAAAGTAGTTCAGATTTGCATCACTAATGGCTAATAATCTCAAGCTTCTTTTAATGTATTTGTTGACCTCCTGAACGTTGTCTTTGGTAAAGTATCTGTTCATACATTTTGCCTAATTTTTGGATTGTTTGTCTATTTGTTGCGGAGTTATTGAAGTTTTCTGTATATGTTAGATATTAGACCCTTACTGGATGTATCTTTGGCAAAGATATTTTCCAAATAATGAGTATGTTTTTATTCTCTTAATAAAGTCTATTGATAAATATATTTCCTTTTTAAGAGATTCCAGCTATTTAGTTTATTGTCCATTCTTGTGCATTTTTAGTTTTGTTTGTTATTTATGCTGAAAGTTATGTCCATTCCCTCATTTTGACCTGGCATTATCTTCCAGAAATTTCATAGTCTTAGCTTTAACATTGTTGGGCATTTTCAGCTAACTTTTTTTTTGTGTTGTGTGAAATACAGATTTTTATTTATTTTTTTAAGAGAGAGTTAATTCACTATCGAATGGATTTTTACCTTTTGTCAAAGGCATTTGTATTCTCAGTCTTTTCCATTAGTTTATGAGTCTTTCCTTGTACTCCTAGCAGGCTATTTTTATTACTGTAAGTTTTGAGATCAGGAATTGAGAGACACCTATATATTATTGTTCTTCTTGAATATTACTTAACTGTTAGGGACCTCCATCCTTTCCATTGTTGTGCGGGGTTATTAAATCATTTACAATGCAAAGTGACCTTGTGAACAGCAGATCTGAACCTTGTCCTGTTCTGTACCACCCTTAAGATCTTTGTCACGTTCAAGGCCATTGGGTAGTCACTGTGTTAATCCATCTTGCGATAGATCCTTTCCACATAAAATCTGAAATTAGTTTTTCAACTTCATTAAAGAATATAGTTGAGATTTATATAAGAATTGCACTGTATCTATCAAACACTTTTGGTAGTATTGACATTTCCACAGGGTTAAGTCTGTTTTTTCCATATAATGTAGATCTCTTTTAGATTCTTGTGGTGGTGTTTTATAGTTTATGTTTTATCTGTGGTTAGGCTTATTAATAAGGATTTTACATTTTTTGGAGGTTATTGTAAATTATAGTGATTTCTTGATTTCCTTTTCAGTCTTCATTGTTAATGGAGAGGAACCCATCTGATTTGCATGTATCGATCTTGTATCCTGTTGCTTTGCTGACTCCTTCTATTAGTTCCAATAAAGTCTTATGAAGTCTCTGGGATTTTCTATGTATAGGATTGTACAATATTATATTTTACTTCTTCCTTGGCAATCTGAATGCCCATTACTTCCCTTTCTTGTTGTGTTGCTCTAGCCAGAACTTCAGTGCTTTGTTGGATAGGAGTGGTGGCAGAGAGCATTCTTGTCTCATTCTTAGGGAGAATGCTCTTGATAGTTCTCCATTGAGAGTAATGCTGGCATGTGGATGACCTTACTTACATCAAAGAATTTCCTTTCCATTCTTATTTTGTTGAGAGTTGGGTTTTTTTTTGTTGTTTTTTTTTTTTTTTTTTTTTTTTTTTAAAGTAGGTATTGGATTTTGTCAAATACCTTTTTTGGCATAGATTAAAATTTCTGTGTTATTTTTTTTTGTTTATTTATTTATTTACACACACACACATACACACCCTTATTAATCAATTCATGTAACTTCCATATAAACCAAAAATAATTACACAATAATTTTTTAATATTTCTACAAGTTTATTTACAAAATTCAAATATAAATTTGAACAAATTCTTTCAATTTCTCTCACTCCCACCCATCAAATTGTACAACCCAATGATTAATCCCCCCTCCCCCCTGCACATCCACATCCCTCTGCTTCCAGCCTCTCCCACCTTCCTGAATCCTTATACTCACTGTACAATAATGGTTTTATAGAATATTTATCCTTATGGGACTCAATTGGTCTCCAGTCCCTCCCAAGTTAGGTAATAATTTACCAAGTTATTGTTCCTGGGTATTAACAATAATTTTCATCAATATATTCAGAGAGAGAGCACTCCGGTGACCTAGCGGTTAAGAAGTTTCACTGTCATTCCAAAGGCACACAGTTCCAGTTGTTCCACAGGAGAAGGATGAGCAATCTCCTTCCATAAATTTTCCTGCCTCTGAAAACCCACTGGAAGGTCAGCTCTTAGATGATCCTGACTCAAAGGCATGCAACAAGAAGAAATATATATTTCTCACTCAATGGTACACAACAACATTCATGACAAGAACTAGTGTGTATTTTTTTTCTCATGATGTCTTTGTCTTAATGTTGAGGTTATGTTCGCTTTATAAGAATATATTTGGGAATATTCTTACTTTTCATATGGCTTAGACTAGTTTGAGTAGAACTGGTGTCAACTTTTCTAGGAATGGTAGAATTCAACAGTGAAAACATCTAGACCAGGATTGGTTTTTGTTGGGTGTTTTGTTTTTGTTTTGTTTTTCCTTAAAAACCTCTTTAAAATCTTCTTCTGTTTTGAGTGGTTTAAATTTTCTACCTCTTTTGTGTTAGTGTAGGTATATAGTGCATTTCAAGAAATTTATCTTTTTCTTCTAGATTTTCAAATTTGTTTGTGGTGATTTTTCATAGTATTCTGTTAAGATAATTTTTATCTCAGTTGACTCTGTTTTAATATTGCCTGTGTCACTTCTTATTTTGAATACTTCTCATATTTTCCCTTTTCCAATTTTACCAGTGATTTGTCAATTTCTAATGCTTTCAAAGAACTAAATTTTCATTTAACGGATTCTTTCCATTGTTTTTTCTATTTATATTTATTATGATCTCTGTTATGTCCAACTTTTAAAGGGACTGGATTTCTTTTGATGTTTCTATTCTATTTGTTCAACTTGTAGGGATAAGTTTTTGGGTTTTTTTCTTTTCTTCTTTTCTGATGTTATTGTTATACATCATCAAACTGGAGTCAACTAATAACTAAAACTAATAACGAATAACTAATAAAACTGATAACTAATAACTAAAACCTTCTAGTTTGTTTTCAGAGGCTGTCAATCAAATGGGAGAAGACTACCCATCTTTCTTCCATAGTGCAACTGACGGATTAGAACTGCGTGCTCTTGGGTTGGCAACTCCTTACTATAAGTTCTCCTTTGAGTACTGCATTTGCTATGTACCAAAGGGTTTGATAGGTTATATTTTCATCCGCTTTTGGATTTTTTTCCCCCATCTTCTTTTGAAGCTAGGAATATTTATATTTCATTTTCAATTTCTCCTATTATTCAATAGGTTTAAAATAAGGTATTATTCAGCTCCTATGTATTACATTTTTTCTGCTATTGAGTTCTAGTTTTATAGCATCATAATCAGAGAAGATGCTTTACATTATTTTGATGCTTTTTTTGAGACTTGCTTTGAGGTCTAATTTATAGTTTGTTCTGGAAAGTTATCTATGTAGGTTGGAGGAGACTCAGCATTGTGCTGCTGTTGGATGGTAAATTCTGCATATGTCTATGAAGTCGAGTTGGTTGACTGTTACTTAGATTGTCTATATCTTTGCTAAATTTCTCGCTAGTTGTTTTGTCCATCTCTGAAAGCAATGCATTCACAATTCTATTAATGCATTGTTATGATTGTTATGTGTTGTCAAGTCAGAACCGATCCATAACTGATCCTCTAGTGGATTTTCAGAGGCTGTAAATTGCACAGGAGACTGCTCATCTTTCTTTCTTGGAGCATCTAGTGGCTTTGAATCTCTTGCCTTTGAGTTGGCAACCCAACTCTTTACCCACTAGGCCACCAGAGCAGGACTATCTCTTTTTCGTTCCGTTAGTGTATGCTTTATGTATTCTGGAACATAAATTGTTTGTTATGGTTATGTCCTCTTAGTAGACTGAGCCTTTAGTTGCTATATGATGCTATTCTTTGCCTCACACAGTACTGTGGGAATTCAAGTAAGATGATATCTACACCATTAAGAGCCATTAATATCTAAGATCTGGTGTGTGTTTATTCTACCCGAGGCATTGCTTAAAGACTCAATGTATTTTGTTGTTGTGTGTCATAGAGTTGGAACTGACCCATAGCTGACCCTCCAGCAGGTTTTCAGAGACAGTAAATTGCATGAGAAAAGATTGTTCATCCTTTTCCCATGGGACACTTAGTGTTCAAACCTCATGCCTTTGGGCCTTCTTATCACAAGGCCACCAGAATTACCTCAATGTATGTTAGCTCATTAAATTCTCACCACAGCCCTATGAGGTGGAGATTGCCATTGTATACAGGGGAAATGACACGTCTGAGGGATCAGGTCTTTAAGTGGAGAAGCCAGGATTTTATCTGAATGCTGCTGGCATTGTGGTTAATTGTTCAACTGCTAGGCTGTGGTTTAGCTTTCCTGGAAGAGAAAAAGCATGCTCCTAAAAGATCATAGTATTCTAAACACTTAAGGGCAATTGTACTCTGAAGAATTGTAACCCTGTATGATTACTATTAATTAGATTTGACTTGAAGGTAACAAAGTTGGTTATTTTTTGTTTAAGCATAGGTCTAGAATCTTAGCCACTGCACTACTCTCTTTATGCTCTGATTATAACCAGGAGTCTCTTTGACTATCTTTAGAGCAGTTCCCAGGCTTCAAGCCCTTGGTAGTCTCTGCCTTGGTTTCTACGTTGGCTGCTGTAGCCCAAAGATGACCTCTGAACTCCTGGAAGAGCTTGGAAATTCCATGTTGACACACCAAGGCATTTCCACCCAGGGTGTGGTGTGAGCATGACTTCAAGACAACATGTTCTTACCACAGTCTGTGGCTAGAGGGAGGAAGGAGGACGCCCTGAGCTTGGTGAAGAGACCAGGCTTGCTGTCCACAGGTATCATGGCACAGCCAACAGGATATCTTCCAGAATCTGTGCTTGCCGCTTACTTTTTTTTTTAATACTTTTTTTTATTGGGAACAGCATATTGGGGATACAAGGAGGTGAGGGTTGAGGGCAGAAGGGAGAGGATGGGCCAGGATGCAGTTGCAGAGCTGCACAGTTTGGTCGGTGGGGGGGAGCAGGTGTAGAAAATGATGAGGGTCCAGTGGGGACCAGATGCTACAGAGGAATGACAAGCATTTTCCAACAGTAATTAAACCAACTGTCTTATTGATTTGGGAATTGGATGCCGACTCTCTGGCTTCTTCATGCTGAACAGGGGCGTAGATATAAAGGGGGGAAGG
>NW_006399844.1:6695441-6710986 GCF_000299155.1 Elephantulus edwardii | reverse complement strand
ACCCCAGGTGCCTGTCAGGGCCTGGGTTTCAGCTGTCCACACCACAGCAGTGGGCAACGAGCTTAAAGCCCCTGATGGTTCTGGGTGCTGACTCTCACCAGTGGCTATGGATGAAGTCATAGGCGATTTTCAGCCAGCGCCCCTGCCACTTACTTTGGAGTAGCTCCAATACGACTTTTCAAGGGCCAGTGTCTCATCATCATCATCATCATCATCATCATCATCATCATCATCATTCCTATCTCTCTGAGACAGGCTAGATTCTGTTTTCAGAGTTAAAATACAGTGTATATGATTAGCAGAAATGGTACTGGTGTATGCTTGCATTTTGCTTTTTTCTTGAGAATTTTTCAAAGGTGTGTTAACATTCCTTTTCAGAAAGTTCCCACTCCAGACCTTAGACTATGAAAAAGAATAGTCTCCTTTAGTTACATAGTGACAGATGAAGAAAAAACTAAAATTGTCAACAGTTTAATTTTATTTGGCCCCACCATCAACATGCCTGGTAGTAGCAGTAGAGAAATCAAAAGACGTGTTATGTTGGGTAGATCTGATGTCAAGGACCTTGTCAGTTAAAGATGTGGCTGACCCAAGCTATGGTATTCTCAATGGCTTCATATGGATGTGAAAGTTGAACAGTGAATAAGGGAGACCATACAATTGATGCCTTTGAATTGTGCTCTTGGTAAAGAGCATTGAATATACTATGGACTGTCAAAAGAATGGACAAATCTGCCTTGGAGAAAATGCAACCTGAGTGCTCCTTTGAAGCCAGGATGGTGAAACTTCTTATCTACTCTAGACATGTTATCAGGAGGTAGGATATGTTTAGCAAAGCAGAGTGTCAACCAAAGAGAGGGAGACCGTCAATGAGATGGAGTGACACAGTGACTGTAACAGGCCTGGCTGAGATTGTAAGGATGGCGCCCTAGTTAGGGCAAGGTTTCTATCTGTAGTTCAAAGGGTAATTTTGAGTTGACTCAAAAACATCTAACAACCTTCAGAACAGTAGAGCTCTTAATCTCAGGGCCATTACATTGACTTAATAATCATTCCAACTCTACCTGCCACTTCCTTTTAGGGGAAAAAAATCCCTTCTGACTCTCACAGACTACTTGGTATTAATGAAAAATCTTCCTGAAGTTTGCACCTTTTGTTATCTACAAAAATATCCCATGTATGTTAAAGACCTTCAAAGAAGTCATTTCGTTTTATTTGGGTTTGGGTTTTTTGAGTGTTTTTTTTTTTTTAATTGTGTGTTTTGTTGTGGGTTTTTTTTTAAGCAATCAGTCAGTGACTAGGAAAGAGAAAACTTTGTTTTCCTTATTGTATATTATGTTGTTGTTAGGTACCACTGAGTCGAGTATGACTCATAGCTAGCGACCCTATGAACAAAAGATCTGAACCCGGTTCTATGACTATGTTGGATATATGGGTTTGCTCTGCTTGCAAATTTTGGGGCTTTCTTTTCCTCTTGTCACTAAAAACCACCTTTCTTTTCTGATTATAACGAAGTGTTCAGCTCAGGAAGGCCAGCCCCAAGCCTCTCACCCACGGCAATGCTCCCAGAACATGCTATATAAACAACTGCAAGATTCAGGTGATAGAGACAGCTGCGGGTGATCCTTCCTTAAAACCTCTACCTTTACGGACAATGCCTATTTTTAAGTTACTGGCCAGAACTTCCAAGTGACATGCATGTGCGAAACGGAAGAGTGACCGCTCTAGAGGAAGCAGCCTTGAGGAAGAAAGTTAGCTTCCTTCTCCTCTTCACTTGTTGGGAACAAAAACATTATTTACTAGTAGAAAAGACATGAAAGCGCTTTCAGGTAGTATCAAAGACCCTTTGAGTCCAATCAGGATCTCGTTGGTAACATTTTCTTTCTCAGCTTTAAAATTTTTATCACATAAAACTGTTGTTATGTGCCGCCGAGTCAGAAGTGACTCACACCTGCCCTTTCAGCAGCTTTTCAGAGGCTATAAATCGCAGAGAGAGGTTGCTCATCTTTATTTCAAGGAACATCTCATGGATTCGAACTGCCTGTCTTCGAGTTGCCAGTGAATTCCTTATGAGAGACACCAAAGCTCCCACAAGGGTACCAAAACAGTACGAAAGAATACCTAATAAAAAGGTAAATATCACTCCTAACTTAAACCTCTTCAGTACTATGCTAGTTGCTGGTATTTTTTTTCTGCGGTATTTAATATATGAAACTATATATTGATACGTGTCTATATTTTTATTATGTTATTTACAATGTTTTGAACTTTTTGTCATTTACATAAAATAAAACACAACTCTTTAAATTATTTGATACAAGGGAGTTCTGGTGGCCTAGTGGCAAGAAGCTGCATTGCAATCCCAGATGTACATGGTTCAAATCCACCAGATGGTCTGCTGGAGACGGAAGGGCAATCTCCTCCTGTACCAGTCAGATCCAATTTGATGGTATACACACAAAAATAATAAAACAAACAAAAAAATTTAAAAAAATTTGATACAATGATTCTAAGTATATTCATAAGTTGTGTAACCGTCACTACTGTCTGATTTACAAACATTTTTTTTTTCATTACAAAATGAAACTCTGAAGTTGTTAGCATTCCTTCTTTATTTCTCCTTGCCTCCAGCTCTGGCAACCACTGATCTACTCTCTATCTCTATGGATTCATCTATTCTGGATATATTTCTAAATGAAATACTAAAATACATGGCTTTGTGACTAGCTTCTTTCACTTAGGACAATGTGTTCAAGTCTATTACATATTAGAACATGGTTAAATAATTGCTGAGTACTTCATTTTATGGATATCCCATATTTTCTTTACTTGTGCATTAGTTGGTGTATATTTGAGTTGTTTCTATCTTTTGATTTATGAGTAGTGCTGTTACCAGTTGTTTGTAAGTTTTTGTTTGAAATTACGTTTTCAGATTGAGGGGGAGCATATACTCAGTAGTGGTATTGTAGGGTCATATGATAATTCTATGTTTAATTCTTTAAAAAATTGCCAGATTGATTCACAGCAGTTGTACCATTCTCTACTTCTACCATGAAAGTATGAGGGTTTTAAATCCTCTATATCCTCGCCAACACTTGTTATTGTTCATAGTTTAATACTACTTTTTTTAGTGGGCACAAAGTAGTATTTTTTTGTGGTTTTTTTTTCATTTGCATATTGACAATTTGCATATCTCCTTGAATATACAGATACTTTGACTATTTTCAATCGTTTTCTTGATTTTTAAGAGTTTTTTATATGTCCCAAATACTAGTTATTTGTTGAGTTTATGATTTGCAAATATTTTATCACACTATGTGGGGTATGTTTTGCTTTCTTAATTGTGTACTTAAACATTTTGCAAATTGAGTTGAAGTCCAATTTATCTGTTTTTCCTTTAGTTACTTGTGCCTTTAGTTATTGGTGCCAGAGGCAGTGGTATCTGGCTCAATGCGGATGCAGTCAGAAGTGGAGAGCTCGGCCATGGCTACAGCCTTCGGGGTGATGGCCACCACATCCTTCTCCTCCCCACCTTCCTGCTGCGCTCGAGTATTTAAATCCAACCTTATCTAATGAGTTTGGTCTTTGCCCTCAATTTCTACAAGAAGTCTCTAGAACTTTGGCACTTTCTACATGACAAGTTATACCAGAGAGGTAACTTTAGGATGGGCAGACAGAGTGGCCTCATGATTATGATCTCAGAAAGGCCAGTGCAGAGAAATTTACTTGGTGATCATTCTTGTAATAATAGCTACAGCAGAGAAAATGGGCCACCATTTGCATCACACAGTGAAAACACCACAGAAAACTCTGGACACTGAATGTCTACTAGCTTCTGGGATGGCAGAAAACATCTGGTCTGAGGAAAATGCTGTGTCTTCAATGAGACACAGAACTTCTGCATTGAGACCTCTCTCCGATCTAACCCTATGCCTCTCTTCTGCATGCTGATGCTGCTTTGTAGTCTTTATAATTAAGCGGTAATTTTAAGTACTATGTTTTTCATTAATTTTGTGTTGCTTTAGTGAATAGTTGAACCCAAAGAAGTAGTGGGATCCAACAGATCAGAAAGCTAATGTCTTGGGGACTCTCAAGTCTGTGGCTTGAGTCTGAGATTCTGGACAGACTCGGCACTCTGAAAGACTATGTTCTTTTAACTTGTGAGATCTGACCTAGCTTGGGGTGGTTAGGAGGTCAGGGGGGAAATGTTGCACAGATAACCAGTGTGAGGAATTACCAGAAGTGAAAAATGAGCATTTGTTAGACCCTCAGAGTGGTGTAAATAAAAACCAAGATTGAAAGATTTTTGTAGATGGCAGTTAGGACCTGGAGTTGGCCTGAGGGCTCCCATATGTGGGCAGTCTTGCATGTTTGGAAGGCTGCTTTTTTGCATCATCAACTGGATCTAGACATTTGGAGCCAGGTTAATGGGGTCAAGAAGTACTAAATTTATTGAAGTGTGAGTAAGAAAACAGCTGTTCAAGAGTGCTCTGTTTGGAAAGGACACTTAACATTCAACTCAGTGTTGTTGAGTCAAAACTGACTCATAGCTAATCTCTACTGAGTTTCTGAGGCTGTAAATCACATGGGCAAAGAGTTTCTAGCTTATTCCTTAAAGCCTTTAGTGGATTGGAGCCATCGGAGAGGTGTTGCCTTTGAATTAGCTGCATATCTTGCTATGGCCTATGCTACCAGATGTCACACAGTTTGAATCCACCAGTTGCTCCGTGGGAGAAAGATGGGCAATGCCTTCCTGTGTGATTTACTGCCTCTGAAAACTCACAAGAGGGTTAGCTATATATAGGTCAGTTCCAACTCAACGTAGCAACAACAATATGCCACCAGAGCTCCCTAGAGAGAGACTGGGGGCGGGGGGGGGGGGAGAAATCTCAAAAACTCATTGCTGTCAAGTCAGAATGGACTCATAGCTGACCCTTCAGAAAGTCTTTGTTGTTTGTTGTTATGTGCCGTCGAGTCACTTGCGACTCATAGCGACCCTATGTACAACAGCCCTAAACCCTGCTCTATCCTGTGCCAATCGCATTGCCTCTGACACACCCATCCCGATTACCCCAGTCACTGAATCAATCCACCTCATAGAGGGTCTTCCCCTCCTGCGCTGTCCCTCCACCCTCCCAAGCATGATGTCCCTCTCTAAGGACCTGTCCCTCCTTGCAACATGCCCAAAGTATGTCAGACGGAGCCTCAGAATCCTTGCCTCCAAGGAGTAGCTTGGTTTAACCCTCTACAGGATGAATCTGTTTGTTTTCTTGGCAGTCCATGGTACATTCAATACTCTTCTCCAGAACCACAGCTCAAAGGCATCAATTCTCCTTCTGTCCTCCCTAGTCATTGTCCAACTCTCTGATGCATAACAAGTGATTGCAAAGACCATGGCCTGTATCAGGTGCACCTTAGTCTCCAGAGAGACACCGTTGCTCTTGAGTACTTTAGAGAGGTCCCTAACAGCAGACTTTACCATCGCAATACGTTTTTTGATTTCCTGACTGCTGGTGCCAAGAGTGTTGACCATGGAGAGGCTATAAATCACACAGGAGGAGATTGTCCATCTTACTTCCACAGACCTCCTGGTGATTTCAAACCACAAGAGAGGTGCAATCTTTGAATTAACAAGGGCAACTCCCTATGGACTAGTCTACCTAAGCTAGTGAAAAATGTCTGCCTTAAGTATTCTGCTCTTATAAGATCTATGTGGAATCAAATAGACAATAGTTAATTGAAAGATTAGATGAGAATCTCAGGGTCCAGTGAGTTTATGCAATGGGAGAAGAGCATTTTTGAAAAGGAGGGTGAGAATGGAGGCAGTAAAAGAATTTGAATGATGTTACTGGATTGTACACATAGAAACAATTGAATTGCAGTTTGTTTTGCAGTGTATATGCTCAACAAAACAACAGAATTTTCTAAGAGAGGTGTCTAATTCCTGATTGGCAAGTGTTTTCTTCTGGAGTTTTAAATGCTATCCCATATCGCCCTCTTGTCCGTGATTTCTACTGAGAAGTCAAGAGTTTAATTTTATCAGTTCTCCGTTATAGGTAATGCTTCACTGCCCACCTACCCCATGCACCCCAGCTGCTTTCAACATTCTTTCTTTGCCTTTGATTTTGGTCTCTGCTGTGACTGCTGAACTTTTTTTTAATAGTTCCAATGCAGTCATAGATAATACGTAGACAAAAAGGTATGACTGTGTTCTTAAAAAAGTCATTTTAAAAAATTATGTGGCAGGTTTGAGATTTGACCTATGAGTTTTCTGACCTCTGCTGCTGTGTATTCTATTATAGCGAAAAATCTCTATGTATTTAGTTATTTTTATGTTATGGGTATTGAATTATGTCCACTTTTGAACATAATGATGAATGTTGCTATGTGTTTTGATGAGCACATATTGTGTAAACCTTGTTGTTATTGTGTACCTTTGAGTAGGAACCAACTCATAGCTGATCTTCTAGTGGATATTTTGACTTACAGCTGACCCTTCAGTAGATTCTCAAAGGCGATACATCACAAGGGAGGATATTGCCCAGATTTCTCCTGTGGAGCATTTGGTGGATTCAAACTATGTGCCTCTGGGATGGCAGTGCAACTCACTACCACTAGGTTACTGGAGCTCCCAGTAAAATCACTTGGGTAAACCCTAGAAGTAGAATTATTGAGTCATAAGGCATGTGTAGCTATAGCAGATACGAGCAAATAGTTTTGCAAATTTATTATAATAATTCATTCTACTAGTAAAATTGCTTCACATTTCAATTGGCACTTGAAATTGTCATAATATTCTTAGGTCATTAGGGTAGGGGTAGGTGGTGGCCTAGTGGTAAGAAGCTGTGCTGCAACCCTGAAGGCAGGTGGTTTGAATCCACCAGCTGCTCCATGGAAGAAGGATGGGCAATCTCCTCCCATTCAATTAACCGCCTCTGAAAACCCGCCAGAGGATCAGCGTGTCAGTTCCAACTCCATGATACACAACAACAACAACAACAACAGGTCTGTATTAAGAGCTCTGATGGTCTAGCAGGTAAGGAGTTTTACTGCTAATCCAAAGCAGGCAGTCTGAATCCACTAGCTGCTCCACAAACAAAAGATGAACAATCTCTTCCCATCGATTTACAGCCTCTGAAAGCCTGCTGGAAGGTCAGTAATGAGTCAGCTCTGACTTGACGGCAATGAGAGAAGGAAAGGCGTGTGGTAATATCTCACCGTGTGGATTTTAGTTTCCATTTCCTGGTGACTTACGGTGTTTTCAGATACTGATTGGTCACTAGGATATTCTCTCTTGTAAAATACCTACTTAAGCCTTCTGCATATTACTTTTTACCTTTGCTTCTTCTTTTATTCTTATTTTTGTGATATTTTGTTGTTTATTTTTCATAGGTGGAAACAATCTGCATTGCCCTCATTGTTGTTAGTTACGATTGAGCCTGTTCTGACTCGAGTTATCCACATGTGTACAGAATGGAACTGTTCCACAGGGTTTTGAGGCTGCGATGTCTCAAGCAGACCACCCGGGCTGTCTTCTTCTTTTTTATTTCTTTTTTATTATTAATTTTAATGAATGTTTACAGAGACTTTGGATTTCCATTCAGTCATTGTTGCATTTTTCTCTCTGCTCACCCCACCCTCCCAGTTCACTCTTCTCTTTGAAAAGTAAAAGAATAATTCTTTCATTGTTATACAATCGTTTCACCCCCGCCCCAAGTCCACTCCACTATGAAGCCTACATTCTGGGCTCTTGTAATGACAATAATACCTAATCATATATCACTTTTAATCATATATCTCTCCCTCATATCTTTCAATGCAGTAAAAATAATTTATCCCATCTTTCTCAGTCTCCCCTCAACCCCAATGTCAGTCTCATTTTGCAACAGTGGCACTATGCAATATTTGTCCTTGTATGACTGAGATATTTCACTCAGCATAATGTCCTCCAGGGTCACCCATTTTTTTTATAATATTGCATGAGTTCCTTGTTTTTCTTTTTTTTTTACTACTAACATGAATTTTTTATTCAAGTTTTATTATCTAAGTTAAAATGAAAAACTCTTAATGATACATGAGGAAATACACTGATTGAAAAATGTAATGTCAAGGAAAAACTAGCATTTTAAATTATCATTTACTGTTGTTGTCTTTGTTAGGTGCCATCGAGTCAAGTATGACTAGTAGCGACCCTATGAACAACAGATCTGAACCCTGTTCTATTCTGACCCATCTTCATAATTTCTGACACACTTGAGCCCATTGCTGCACTCATTGTGTCTATCCATTTTGTTAAGGGTCTTCCTCTTTTACTTATCCTCAGCCTTTCTAAGAATGATGTCCCTTTCCAGGAAATGGCCTCTTCTAACAACATGTCCAAAATACGTGACACAAAGCTTTATCATCTTTGCCTCCAAGGGGAGTTCTGATGGCACTTTTCTGAAGACATATCTGTTTATTCTTTTGGCGAGTTCCTTGTTTTTCAATGCAGCATAGTATTCCATTGTGTGAATATACCAGAGCTTCTCTATCCATTTGTTTGTTGATGGGCACCTGGGTTGTTTCCAACTCTTTGCTATTGTGAACAATGCTGCGATAAACATGGGTGTGCATCCGAGCTATCTTCTGAGGAACATTGTATGGTTTCAGCTGGTCATCAAGAGTTTAATTACTTGTACCATGAAGTCACTCTTACTTGTTTCTGGAAATGGGTTTATCTTCTTCTGATTTCTAGAAATCCTTGATGTATTTTGAATTAAGATATTTGGTTAAATATATGTATGGCAGATATTTTCTTTCATTCTGTGGCTTTTCACCTTCTTAATTATGTATGAACAAAAGCTCTTAATTTTTTTAAAAAAGGTATAAAATTTTTTTTATTTCTTTAGCAATGTCATATGTTAATGGTGGTTTTAAAACAATTCAGTATTATACTACCAACTGGATTGGTTACTAATCTCTCCATTTCTTTAGGATGAATTTGACTGCAGGAGATGAGTTCCATTTCATTTCATTTGTGTTGCTGCTTACACTCATAGAGCAACATAGAAAGTGGTTCCCTTATTCACTGTTGGTGGGAGTGTAAAATGGTGCAACCACTGTGGAAGGCAGTAAACATGGTAAACATGCGCTTTCTCAAAAAGTTGCAAATAGAGATAACATTCGACCCAGCAATTCCACTACTGGGAATATACCCCAAAGAAACCATAACTGACATCCAAGCAGATATATGCACACCCATGTTTATTGTGGCTTTCTTCACAATAGCAAGGAGTTGTGCAAGGAGTTGGAAACAACCTAAGTGCCCGTCCACAAATGAATGGATAGAGAAGCTGTGTTATATTCACACAATGGAATACTATGCAGCATTGAACAAGGAACTCATGCAATACTATTCAAAATCGGTGACTCTGGAGGACATTATGCTGAGTGAAGTATCTCAGTCACAAAAGGACAAATACTACATGGTTCCCCAGTTGTAAAGCAGGACTGACCTTGGTGTTGGGAGGAGACTGAGAAGGATGGGTTCAATAATGGATACTGCATTGAAACAGATGAGGGGGAAAACTGTTTAAGAGGGAAAACTATTAGGTATTTTTGTCATGACAGGAGTCCAGAGTGAAGGCTGTGTAGTGGAGTGGACCTGGGGAGAGGGATTGTAGAACAATTAAAGAGTTTTACTTTTCCAAGAGGGTAGTGTACAAGGGGCGTGGGTTGGGAGGGGAGCAAAGTACAACAATGAATGAATGAAAATCCAAAGTCTCAGTAAAATTTCATTGAAATTAATAATAAATTTTTAAAAACAAACAAAAATCTAAAAAAAAAAAAAGAAAGTGGTTCCACCAGCTAATACAATACTACCTTACTTGTTGTGGAAATCATGAGCAAGCTCTGGTAATGTAGCCCATAGGGAGTTGTGCTACTTACCCAAGGCAGTGCTTCTTGTCTTGCAATTCAACTCTACCAGCAACTACATAGGAGAAAGATGGGCACTATTCTGTGTGAGCCTCTGAAATACCACTAGTGGTTATGAGTTCCAACTCAGTGGCAATGCTGGTGGTTCTGCCTTATGATTCTGGCTTCCCCCTCCCTGGAATGTAAAATCTCTTTATTTTAAATTCCAATATAGATCCCCCCCTTTTCTGGTTAATACTTTTTGTTTTCAGGTTAAGAAATCATTGCCTGTCCCTTGGTTATGAAGATACTCTTCTATGTTTTACCTCCTTCTCTAGTTTTATCTCTTACATTTGGGCTTATAATTAATCTTGAGTTAATTTTTTTTGGTTTGGTGTGAGGTAGGGATCAAAGTTCACTATATTCCATATGGTGAACCAACTATCCCAGAACTTCTTGGCGAAAAGGTCATTCTTTCCTCTCTAAATTTTTTGGGTAGAACCCCTGTCATATCTTCAAACCCATGGAGGGTCTCTAGACTCTGCTTTGGGAAGAAGAGAGAATGGAAGTGTATCTAGATGCCCTGAGCTGGATTTGTAAAGAGTCATCAGGTGGGTGAGGGATATAGAGAAAGAAGGTTGGTTCTTTCTTTCCACCTGTGAAATTCTCAGATTCCATACACTAAGAAGAGTGTTACATCAGGTCAAGATTTTTCAGTGGGTGCCGGGAAATCTAAAGATTTCCAAGAAGTTACCATTGGACTAAAGAGCTCAGTTTTGCATTTTCAATGTTTTTCATTATTTGTATTTCCCAGGTCCAATTCTATTTTCAGAGGAAAAAGAGCTTTAAGCCACAAATGACTAAGGAAGCTGATGCTGGCAACAGGAGTCATCTGGGGAAGTCCTGGTTATTTTGAGACCCCAAACTGCTTGTTTGTTTTTTTTTTTCAGTGAAAAAGAAAGAGCATCCCCAGGCCAGATTCTGTAGACACCAGCTTATATTAAAACGAATATTTTCCACATGGGTGACTATGAGCCAGTGCTTTCTCTGGCTACGTGAGTCCTGGGAGACACTCTGACATCGTGCCAAGAGGCAAGAAAGTCTCTTTTGCTTCCATTACTCTGGCACTCTGAGAATGAGAATAGAAGGATGCTTGTTATTATTATGATTTCATAATTTCCAGTGAAGAGCAATGCGTAAGGGTTTGTACTTGGCTGGCAAGCACTGAGCCAGGAAGAAGGCATGAATGAATGCGGGAAGAATGTTCCATTTCCTAACTCTTGATTTATCCTTGAGCACCTGGAGTCGAATTGGGTGCCTGGGGATAAGACACCTTCAGATCTTAGGCTCCACTAACCCAGAGTCATGTTTGGAGTTTGCTCTCCTGGCAAGGCAGGGCTTTTTTTAAAAAAAAATTTTAACTGTATTATTTTTACGTGTACCATAAAATCAGATCTGATTGGTACAGGAGGAGATTGCCCCTTCTTTCTCCAGCAGAGCATCTGGTGGATTTGAACCACATACCTCTGGGATTGCAGTGCAGCATCTTGCCACTAGGCCACCAGAGCTCCCTCAAGGCAGGGCTTTTATTCTGTCATATTAATCTGTGTTCATTTAACCAACATTTACTGAGATAGGCACTGGGGAATGCATCAATAAAAACAAAACAGAAAACAATTCCTCTTACAGGATCCTCGTTCTGTCAGAAGAGACAAATGATGAACAAATAAGTAAATCAGGATGTAAAGTTCAGCTCTGTGAGAGATGCACAGAACAGGATTTTTGAGGACTAGCTGGTCAGGGGAGGGAAAGGCTACACTTTAAATATAGGTCAGACTCAAGGTCAGACTCCGGAAGAAGGAACAGAGACTAGAGAAGTGAGATACAGGGTTATGTGGAGGAAAAGTTGTCCATGCACAAGGAACAGCCAGTGGAAAGGATTCAGACTATGACTCACCTCTCAGATTAGGCAAATTCCAAGCTCAGATCCTAGAAGAGGGGAGAAAGGACTTCATCACTCACTGACCCACTCAGTAATTCCTTCATTTCTTCACTCACACATTTTACTCACATTAATTGAGTGCCTGACACTCTCTCACCCCCTATAGTTCCCCTCTGGAGAGACAAGGATGACTGAGTTCAGTTGCTGAGAGCTCCCCAGGGCCTCTTTCCAAAAAGGACTTGGATATCTTCAGAAATGCCCCAATATGGCAGGGCTGATGGGAATGTAGTGATGGATTAAGTTTCCCTAATACCAGAGCCTTACAGAGGCTGTCAGAATGATTAATTAAAATGTAGTGTGTTTACTCCAACTATTTTTATTTCATCCCAACTAACCCCTATTTTCAGAGGCCTTTGATGTGCATTTTAATTAAATAATGAAGAGCCCTTTGTCTCCTGAGATGGGGTATTGAAACGTGCTGCTCCCTCTGCCTCTCTTTCTGTCCCTCCACTCCAGTTGTTGAAGACTGTGTCTTATTCTCAGACGGGTATTGGGAAAGCAGGTCCTGGTTCCAGGTATGGTCTGCATGCCAAAGTCCTACTCTGAAGGAGTCAGCTCAGTAAAGATAAAGGCAGTTGCTGGTAAACATTTTAGAAAAACAACATGGGGATTGTTATGGATTGAGTTGTGTCCCCCAATAAAGAAGCATGTAATGATATAAGATGGAAGCTTATTAAAAAGACTAAGAATGGAGTGGGGGAATACTCCCGTACCCGGAAATAATCTGCAGAAGTAGAGTGTGTCCTTTCGCACATGGATTTAACCCTGTGGGAAGAAGCCCCCTGATACTAGGGGAGGCCTAGACACCTGAGTTCTCCAAGGAACGCTGGGTCTATCGATGCTGAAGGAATCCAGGACTTTCTTTCACAACTGACAGAAGGAGAGCAAGCCTTCCCCTAGAGCTGACAGCTTGAACTTCAACTTCTAACCTCCTATACATTTGTTTGCTAAAGTCATATACATGTCATATATCTTTTTTGTGCACACTCAGTAACGAAGACAGGTGTTTTCTAGGTGTTTTCCTGGGTGCCATGCTTTCTCTCTGTTCTGAAGTGTTGTAAGCAGCGGTGGACTTTCCCCAGGTTTTATGACTTCACTATAGCTGTTACCAATGTATTGTGAACTTTCTTGTCTGGAGGTGAATCAGAAAAGGAGAAGGTTTGCATTTCAAATGGGGAGTAGTGTCAGGGTCAGCCTCAGTGAGACTTGCGGATTGTTGCTGCCAGTGAAGTTGATTTCTGCTCATATCAATCCCACATATACCTGCTCTCTGTCTCTATGAATTTGCCTAGTAGAGAGTTGCACTGCCAACACTGAAGCAGGCACTTCGAATCTACCAGTTTTCTCTACAGGAGAAAGATGGGCAATCTCCTCCTGTGAGATGTCCAGCCTCTGCAATCCTGCGGGAGGGCGAGCTATGAGTTGGTTTTACTCAATGGCAAGGAATTTGATGGGGTTTTGGCTATATTTCATATGAGCAGGGATGGATCACACAGAATTTGTTCTTTTGTTAAGTAGTATCTTAATTTTGTTGCATTTTCTACAATGAATCATATATAGCTTTTATCACACAAAAGGTTAACTGAAGTGAAAGTAAGCAATTTCGATCTCCTTTATTGGTCCCCTGTTGGATGAGGGCTCCATGCTCCTTACTCCTTAGTGACAATGAAGAGCTTTGTGTTTGGATCTTCTTTGGCTCCACAGCCACACACGTTCATGCCCCTCTTCTGAAATACTGAGCTACGTGGCCTTCCCCAGCCAGCTACATTTTGGGGCCTCCATACCTTTGCACATGCTGTTCCCTCTGCCTGGAACACTTTTTTCCCTTGTCAGTCCTTTGAGTCTGTTCTTTCCAACCCTACTCAGCAATGCAGAAAAGATAAGAGTTAAGAAGCTGTGCTCCACCAAAATGTAAAGCATTTGCTTTACAAAAGATCCTTTTAAGAAAATGAAAAGAGAGAAAATATCTGCAAATTATATACTCAACAGAATCATAGTTAGAATATATACAGAATTCATGGAAGTCAACAGTAAGAAAACAAACAACCAAATTTTTTTTTAAGTGAGCAAAAGATTGAACCTCACACAAAAGAATGTGCCAAAACCCTTAAATCTGTTGTCACTGAATGGATTTAGACTTATAGCAACCTTAGGGCATAGAATTGAACTGCTTCATGACATTTCCAAGGCTATAATTTTTCTCCCAAAGAGTGATTAGTGGGTTCAAACTGGTGAACTCTAATTATCAGTAGAAAACTTAGCCACAGTGCCACCAGTGTTCTTTAAAAGAGGCTATCTAGATGGCACATTAGCATGTTCCAAGATTCTTCACCTCATTAGTTATCTGTGTTAATTGCTGCCTTGTTAGCTGACTCACAGGGGCCTTCGTATAGCAGAACAATTGCCCCATTCCTGTGTCATCATTGAGAGCTCTGGTGGGTTGTGTGTTACGGGCTGCTGAGTAAAGCATCAGCAGTTCAGAATCCGCCAGCTGTTATAAAGGAGAAAGGTGAATAGTTTCCACCTGTAGAGACTTACAGCTTTGGAAACCTGATGGAACGTCAGCATGAGTTGGAATATACTTGATTGGTGGCAGTGGGTTTGGTTTTGTTGCATCTAACATAAAAAACAAACAACCCACCAAAGTTCTTTACCACTGTCAGTGGGAAACATCATGATAAGTGGACAAATGATTGAAACTGTTAATGATGTCATCCTACTTGGATCCACAATCAACACCCTTGGTACCGGCAGTGAGGAGATAAGGAGATGTATTGCTTTAGGCAAGGAGGCTGTTAGGAACTCCTCCAAAATATACTGAGGACCAATGATGTCAGTTTGAAGACGTGATTCAGTCCACGGTCTTTTAAAGCACTTGCTATGCCTCTGACAGCAAGACAATGAATAAAGATGACAGAAGAAGAATTGATGACTTTGAGTTGTGGTGTTAGAGAAGAGTACTGAATATCCCATAGATTGCAAAACTAACAAACAGGAATGTTTTAGAAAAGGTGCAGCCAGAGTGCTCTTTGGAGGCAAAGATAGCAAAGCTTCCTTTCTCATATTTTGGACATGTTGCTAGGAGAGGCTCCTCCTTGGAGAAGCATATCATGCCTGGAAAGGTGGAAGGTCAGCAAAAGAGAGGAAGACCCCAACAAGATAGATTGAAAACTAAGACTCCAACAATGGGCTCAAGTGTGTCAGAGATGGTGAGGGTGGCACAGGATCCAGATCTGTTGTTCATAAGGTTGCTATGAATATGCTTGACTTGATGGTGCCCAATAACAACAGCGAGACGGCCTTGTTTATTCTTAGGCAGCCTGCAGTATTAAATTTTATTCAGCAATATCACAGTTCAGATGCATCAACTCTCTTCTGCATTCCTGAAGCACTTGCTGCAGAGGGTCAAGGACTGCAGCCTCCAATATGGATTGAAGCTCAATGTCAAGAAGAGAAAGATTCTCACCTCTGGGCCAACTGGTAGCATCAGGATGGATGGTGAAGAGATTGAGATTGTTCACAGCTTTAGTTTGCTTGGCTCCACAGTCAACACTCTCGGCACCAGTAGCCAGGAAATTAAAAGATGTATTGATGGGAAAATCTGCTGTTAGGGACCTCTCCAAAGTACTGAAGAGCAATGGTGTCTCTC